>NW_026558832.1:0-113679 GCF_026930045.1 Uloborus diversus
GTGTTGACTCTGATGTGCCGTATATACAAATACAAATACAAATGTGACGACCAGCAACAGGCTCTGGGCCCAGCTAGGCTGGTCCTAGTCAATTAATTAGTCCCCCATGAAGATCAATGGCCCTCTTAAAGCTATCCACTCCCTTGCTCATTACCGCCTCTTCCGGTAAGCTATTCCAAGTGCCCACGACCCTGCTAAAGTAGTAGTTTTTCCTGATATCCAAGTTAGCCTGAGATTTAAATAGCTTAAAACAATGACCCCTTGTCCTGCTTTCCCCGCAAAAATTGAATCCATTTACATCTTTCATTTTGATAAATTTAAATAACTGAATCATGTCCCCTCTGACTCTCCTTTGCTCCAGGCTATACATGTTAAGCCTATTAAGTCTGGTATCATAATCTAAATCTGAGAGTCCCCTTACTAATTTAGTTACCCTTCTTTGAACTCTTTCCAATACAAAAATATCTTTCTTCAGATAAGGCGACCAAAACTGAACAGCATACTCCAAATGAGGTCTTACTAAACTCCTATATAAAGGCAGAAGAACTTTCTTAGATTTGTTTGAAATAGATCTATTGATGAACCCAAGCATTTTGTTGGCTTTGTTACTAGCAATACTGCACTGTTGACTAAACTTGAAGTCCTGATTTATACAGACACCCAGATCCATTACATTTTCTGCCTGATTTATGACTGAACCCTGTAAACGATATCTCATACGCTTATTTCCATGACCTAAGTGTAGCACTTGACATTTCCCTACATTAACTGCCATACCCCATTTATCTGCCCACTTAGTAATATGATCTAAATCCTCTTGCAGCTGTTTTACTTGTTCTTCATTTTCGACAATCCCCATAACTTTTACATCGTCAGCGAAACAATTCATGCTTCCAGAAATATTTTCATTGATGTCATTCATAAATATAATAAACAAAAGAGGCCCTAAAACTGATCCCTGAGGAACCCCACTTAAAACATCACTCCAATTAGAATGATTTCCTCTCACAACTACTCTTTGCTTCCTACCAGTAAGCCAATTACTAACCCAAAGTAAAGTTTTTCCTCCTATTCCAATGTCAGCTAACTTGCTGAGAAGAGCAACATGCGGTACCTTGTCAAAAGCTTTTTGAAAATCAATGTAAACAACATCCACACATTTTTTGTTATCTAAAGCTGAGGTAACCTTGTCGTAGAAATGCAATAAATTAGTAGTACAGGATTTACCTTTCCTGAAACCATACTGCAAACTAGTCAACAGACTATTAGTCTCTAAGAACATCATGATCTTAATTTTGATCAAAGTTTCGAAAATCTTACAAATCACCGAAGTCAAACTTACAGGTCTATAATTCCCAGCAATACCTTTAGACCCCTTCTTGAAGAGCGGCGTTATGTTAGCCAGCTTCCAGTCCTCTGGCACCGTCCCCGAGTTATAAGAAGCATTGAAAATATTCAAAATAACATCCACTAATTCCTCTGCACATTCAACTAAAATTTTTGGATAGATATTATCTGGTCCCGGGGCTTTAGTTGCTTTAATCTTTTTCAAATGAAATAAAACCTCCTCCCTGGAAAATACAAAATCCTCAAGCTGTATAATAGCTTGTGTCTTGTTAGTGTCAACTGTTGAGATACAGTTATCGTTAAACACACTGGAAAAAAAGTTGTTTAGAACATTTGCAATATCCCTATCGTTTTGGATTAAATTTCCATACTCATCAACCAAAGGCCCAATTTGACTGTTTCGAGCTTTCCCAGAATTAGCGTAAGCAAAAAACCTCTTAGGGTTCCCATCAATGTCATCTGCCAGCCTTTGCTCCAATTCCCTTTTCTGAATCCGTACCAAATACTTAAAATTTCGCCTTGCCTTACCATACTGGAGCCTCTCCGCACTCTGACCAGTTTCTTTAAACTTACGAAAAGTGGCTTGCTTATAATTAAGAGCTTCTTTAGTCTCCCTGGAGAACCACATGGGCCAAATTTTGGTACTAACACCCTTTCTCCTAAATGGAACATAGTCCCCAACGGTTTTAGCAAGTTTATCCTTAAATTCCGTCCACTGCTGACCTACGTCGCTATTTTCCAACCCTGATGAAAAAACCTCTTTCAAGCTCTGCCTAAGTGCAACAAAATCGGTGTTTCTGAAATTGGGCACAAACCTAAAATTATCATCTTTGCACACTTCAAATTTAACCGGGAACCTAATGCTGTTATGATCACTATCTCCAATATGCTCCCCTACACTCAACCCCTGAACAAAACTACCTATATCACAAAAAACTAGATCCAAAATGGCCTCCTCACGAGTTCCCTGAGTTACAACTTGATCTAAGAAACAGTCACCAATTACTTTTAAAAATTCCTCTTCTTTGCCATTACCAGGATAAAAATTATTCCAATCAATACCCGGAAAATTGAAATCCCCCATTATGATAACGGATCCCTTACTGGACATGTCACTAATAATACGGTACATCTGTTCATCTTGTCCCTGGTTTGAATTAGGTGGCCTATAAATGTTTCCAAAGCGTAGCTTTTTGCCCTTACTGCTCATCAACTCCAGCCAAACCATATCAATATCAGTAGGCTTATCATTTATGACCAATTCATTGCAAATAAAATTGTCTCTAACATAAAATAAAACCCCACCACCTCTTTTACCTACTCTATCCTGTCTGAACAAATTATACCCAGCAATATGTAATAACTCTGCATCAGATTCGGTAGCCCATGTCTCTGTAATTCCAATAACATCCAACTTCTCATCCATAACTATGCTTTTCAATTCATCCATCTTGTTCCTAATACTGCGAGCATTGGTATAGAAAACTTTCAGCATGCCTAAGTTGCTTTTATTTAACACCCTAAAATTTCCTAAATTACAATTGTTAACATTACTACTCTTGTTCGTCACTTTATTTCCATTTCTAGCAATACCCAAAAAAATTTCATTCTCTCGATACCTGATACTTGAACCATGCCCCCCCATGCCAACTTAGTTTTTTGACTCCGAAGCCCTTAAAATTAATCCACTAACCATTTTGACCCCTGTAGAGCTCAGATGCAGGCCATCCCTAGCAATCCAATCCCGTTTACAATGACTCCATACATCAATGAACCTGATACTGCGCTTTTCGCAAATTGACTTCAGTAGCAAGTTCATACACCTCGCACGTTGATTTAGCCAGCTCCTATGCACTCCATACCTGGGAAGCAAACCAACCACTTGGACATTCGTCGAAAAGCTGGTTGCTTTATCCAACAGGGATTCCCATTCCCTAGAAAACTCCTCATTTTTACTGTGGCCTACATCATTTGTTCCCACCCACAAAGTAACCATGTCCTCCTTATTCAATACTCCCTTCTTTTCAGCAACCATATTAACGTCTTTTACCCGAGCCCCTGGTAAACAACACCTAGCCACCTTACGCTTTACTCTCCCAACTGTGTTACCCACCTCCCTTACCATAGAGTCCCCCCAAAATTACACCCTTAGTTTCCAAATCTAACTCCTCATTTGAAACTTCCCCCTGAATCTCTGGAACATTTATACCCTCTACAACTGGCCTACACCCTAATGCTAACTGGGCTTCCAAAACTAGCATCTTAAGTCTTAAGTCTGAGAGTTCAGCACATTTAGTGCAAATATGATCCTCCTCAAAAACAGACTCATTTTCCCCCTTATACAGGCAGAACATATGACATAAATCACAAGAGATCCACCTGTCCCCCTTCCCACTCTTTACCTCTTTCATAATGCATATAACACCCATATCTACTCAGTGAATATGTTCCAAAAGGCAAAACAGAAAGATACAAATGCAAAAAAAACACAGAATAAATACTAAAAACAGCAGTAAATAAACAGAGTTGCTACACCCAATAAAGCACACAAGATCAAAAACCAGGAGATCACCACAAGTTAGGCTTAGCTCCAAAAAATGCAAAAACACTTCAAGAATACAATAACAGCAAAAATGAGCCCCCAAAACACAATAAAACTAAATTACATTATAAAGTGAAGTAAAAAAACCTAAAACTAGACAGTAATAATGAAAAATTATAGTAAAAAAACACTCATCAAATTAGCAGCAATAACACTCCCTGCATCACAGGCGCCCTCTAGTGGCCAAAAAAAATCCGGGGAAATTAAGTTACTTTTCTGACGGATCTTATTTATTCTTAAATATTAGAATGAAACACAATTAGGTTTTATTCCCTATTTAAATTATCAGGTATCATTTCCAAAGCCAATTACTACTCCTCGTCGCAAAAAGGAAGGGGTAATAAGAATAAGTTTTAAAAGTGTCTATTTCTGGCATCGTAGCTGCTGACTTTAATAGTTCTAATTTTCTTTCAAAAAGTGACTTCATCGAAAATGTTCTTAGCTTGGCCTCGTCTTTACTGAACATTAATTAACAAAGATACCAATTAAAAATCGACTTGACGTTTTTCACACTTATGGTTTTGAAAAATTACCTGTAAAATAAAAATTTTGGCACTAATTTGAAGAACGAAATTCTCTGCTTTTAATATTTATTTGGAACTTTCAAGTTATATACAATAGGAGCTATAATCTTGTTAAGTAAATTTCAAATGCAATCCTAAGCCGTCATATGCGTGATTGTTAGCGATTTAATAGTTGGAAGATAAGAAAAAGCTCAATGCTTCTATCAAATTTTTTAATCAAAAGAAAAAGTATCTGGTTTTCGTATTGCAGAATACAGAATGTATAATACCTTTGAAAAGCTTCTATCTGCTGTCAGTTTCTATTTTTTAACAATGTGGCATTCTTCAAAAAAAAAAAAAAAAAAAAAGGCTAAACTCTACTGTTTGTAAAGGTGTTCTTGGCGCTGTTATTTCATCGATAAGGACAAGTTGGGTGGAATGGGTCAGCGCTGAATTTATGCAGAAATAAAATGCGAAAAATTATTTCTAGCCTCTCCAGTATCAGCTTTAGACTCTTGCTCCTGTATCCTACATCTACCGAGCAAGCACACATTTAAGCATTAATATTCAAGCATTAATGCAGCGCTGTCCTATTCCTCCCAACTCTCCCTTAATTCGCCGTAGATGACATTCTTTGAAGAAACAGTGCTGTTGCCCTGAGGGGGAATACGGTCAACCCTCGTGTATCGCGGATAATTCGTTCCAGACTTGACCGCGATAACTGAATTTCCGCGAAATAGGATTCTGTATATATTTTTTTAATTAGATCGCATAAAACTTACTTACGGTAATTGAAATAAGTTTTTATCATAGTCAGAGCCAAATAGATATGAAACAGCACCCTCAGCCACCATTACATTTGTATTACTTAATATATTGCACAAAATATGAGAAAATTAGATATGTTAGACGTAATAGATATCACATTGTTAATTATTGAGAAATATACTACACACACACACGCTGTTCTTAGACACTACAACTAGTCTACAAGGCCGTATCCAGAGGGGGGGGCTGAGGGGCCCGGGCCCCCCCCCCGAAACCCAAAATGTTTTGTACCGTAAAACAGAAGGTTTTTTTTCTCTTTTTTTAAATTCCTATTGTCAGAAAAAGAAAATAACAATTTTTTTTTAATTCTTAATTTTGCTACTATTCAAAATTTATAATATTTTGAAGAAATACAGAAAAAGCAGTTCTAGTTCTCATTAGCTGCAAGGCACACTTGAAATTTAGACCTTTAATTAGGACTTCCTGCTCCCTTTCCCAATTCAATTCAGGGCAGTCCAGGGTCAAGGCAGGCCCTTTGTCAGTTCGGTAGACTTTTCAAGTCTACCAAACTGACTTCTGTGCACTTCCTCCTCCAGAGGCGTGCACAGAAATTTTGGTTCTGCCACAACTGCTTTTTTTTTGGGCCCCCTCCATAATGTTTACCCATATTTTCAACCTTAGGTTTAAAAATATTGGACCCCATTTAAGCTCGGGCCCGGGCCAACAGGTGTCCCTTCTCCCCTCTGTGCACATCCCTGCCCTCCTCCCCCTAAAACTCTTATAAAACACACTGTACTGATTTCGAGCCGGGGACTCCCCAAAGGATGGGCCCCTAGTTTCCGATTAGGCCAGTATCTTGTTACCAAGATGTGCCAAATTCAGCTCCTCGATACATCCTGAGTAAAAAATGCAAAAATCACGATTCTCGCGTTTTTGTAGCATAATTTTCAAGATCATTTTCGTGACTGATATGTTTCTTGTCTTGCATTTATTTAATGCCGAATTCAGTATCATGGAAGTTCTTTTGTTATTGCTTGTTTTTTTTTCTAACTTCTACTGCATACTGTTAATACCTTATGTATAAGAAAAAAATAACACTTACTCTACTCTCTTTCATTTTCTGCACTACTTGTGATTGAAAAAAAGTCGTTTCGAGAAACATTTCCTTGCATTTATTTTTAACTTAAAACGGGTGTGTCTTACAAAGTTATAATCATTTTGTAAGACTGTGCAATCAACTTCTGAAAATGAAAATAAAGAGCTTCAAATAATTTCAACTGTTAGAGAGTCTTTGAAAATTATTTAAGTTTTTGAAATTCCTTGAAAAGTTCTTCAATTTTGTATCTTATCAAGAAAATAAAGTATGAATTGTCCAAATGGCCAGAATATTACTCTTCCGTTCTTATTTTCTGAATGTCTACACCATTTCTTTTAAACTCTTTTGTACAAGTTTCATACTGTAGGGCATTTAATGAAAAAAAAAATGGGGGTAGGGGAAGTGATCAAAAACAAACTTCACTAAAAGCCGATATGAGCAGATGGGACGGGGTGCTTCTCTTTTCTCCTCTCTCGTTTTTCCTCTCTGTCCATTAAGTTCCATGATTTGTCGAGCAAGCAATTTTTATTTTGTTTGATCTTGATTTGCAAAAGAATGTATAACTTTTAAAAGACTTTGTTTGCCTCTTTTTTTTTCTTCATATTTTTGTAGTCTCAATTACCTAATATAAAGCCTCAAAATACAGATTTTTTTTTCAAAAATTTCTCGGGGGAAAAACCTCCGAACCCCCTGAATTATGGATGTTCTACATCCGACTTAAAGGGACACTCTCCTGTTATCCTTACCACTACAAGGTGAATAAAAAAATAATAAGAAATTAAAATAACAACAGTTCAAACAGTGGAATCATTAAAAATCGAGACAAAAAATCTTCTATGTTAACATTTTTATGCGTTTAGTGTGTCTATATATACTATATGTGTGTGTGTGTTAACCGAAAAAAATTTCTGGATACGGCCTTGCTAGTCTATGACTCAATTGCCCGTTAGTAACCGTAGATGCCCCCGTCTTCCTCTACATTAACGTGTACAAGTTAAAAAGCTAGTACATTGTTGAACACCATTTACAGATGTATTTATCCCCTAGTAATAATACAGTGATTTACTTTCCAGTTACTGCTTAACGGTTAAAATGGGATAGCGATTCCCTACACTTTCTTCGGCGATTTTATACCTCCACTCTCTCAACTAGTACAACTAGCCCCTCGGACCTTACTTAAAAGCTTACCTTACTTAAAAGACATATACTTTGTTATTCTTTTGTTGAAAACAGTTTACACTAGCGCATAAAATAGGCTAATTACTATATTTGAAAAAAAAAAAAAAAAAAAAAACTAGAAAAAACCGCGATGTAGTGAAGCCGCGAAAGTCGAAGCGCGAAGTAGCGAAGGACGACTGTAAATGCTTTTTTTTTTTTTTACAATGTCGATGTGTGAAAAGTTTCCTCCAATTGCATTTTATGTAAAACTTGCCTTAGACTATTATCAAACTACCTCCTCGTAATATTGTGGCCTTTTTACATTGAAATGTGAAAAATTAAGTATACTTTTAAGATACAGTAGGGGAAAAAAATTTTACACGAGCGCATAAAAAAGGCTATTTACTATATTTGGAAAAAAAAAATAGAAACTCCGTATCCGTGGATCTAGACACTATAATGATCTAGATATATGTATCCGTATCCGCGGATCTACCTTTTTAACGATCCGGCACATCACTAATATTGACAATGAATTACTAAAAACTACAGCTGCTGAGTTTTGTAAAATAAGCAAGGAATATTTAGAGCAGTGGACTTAGTTTCATGAAGAATTAAAACACATATTTGAATGGGCGAAACTGAAATACTTAAGTGGGAGGACATTCAAACGGTAATAGATGTATTAAATTATTGAAAATTGATTTATTAGTTATTATAATAATGATACTGATGTTTTAGACGACTTATCACACATTTTTAACTACGCTACAAAGAAAGTCTCGGAATAGAACGCTAGAAATATTTCTACAGAAAGTCGATGGGTAATTAGCAAACTAACATTTTCGTTCTAAAAGTATGTAGTTGTTTCTGAATCATGTATGAATTTCACATTTCACTTTTTTTTTTTAATTTGCGTTTGTGGGACTGTGTGAAGGGGTTGGGGGACAGTAAGGTTGGTAAGAGTGGCTCTCGCCAGAGGCGCGGCATTTCCACTATTTTTTTTAAGGTATTTGTTTTTTTTTTTTTTTTTTCATTTATTGCTCCTTTAATCAGAAAAAGGCTTTTATAAATAAGAAGAGAAGAAAACTCTATCAAAGAAAAGAACTAGAAGGAAAATATAACAATTCTTAATTCTCGAAAAAAGAAAAAAAAAAAAGAGTGGGGGGGGGGGATTTTACCCGTGGCTTGAAATTTTATTTAGATTCATTAAGTTATCTAAACAGTTATACAGTGTTGCCAGATTGGGGGAAATTTCCCCATTTTTGGAAATCTTGTGCTCTCTGGGGAAATTTTGAGGAAATGATTTGAGAAAAATTCTTTGAGGGAAAATTTTTTTCTTGAGGAAAACCTGAGGAATAAAAACACTCAGGAAAAAAAGATTTTTTTTTCGTATTTAAATTCGCGTCTTTATATCTGGTAATTACATTGTTTGTATCAAACACGTTGGTTAAGCTTTGCTCAACGTTCGTTGGCGAAAGGATCAGTTCCCGCGCCAGGTTCAATGTTTTCATTAGAAGCAGAGTAGTAAATGCGAGTAGAAAAAAAAATATATTCGGTTTTATTTCTTACTCTTGGTCAGGCGCTTGTACTTTTGAGGACAAAAAAAAAAAAAAAAAAAGCGAAAATGAAAAAAAAAGTTGGGGAATTTTATAAAAAATATTGATTATTTGGGGATTTTTTTTTTTTTTTTCAAAACTATCATAGGAAGCCGATTATTTTATGATAAAAACATCGCTTTTTGGGGAAAATCTGGAAGGGAAGTGGGAGGGAAATCTGGAATTGTGTGACCATCTGGCAACACTACTTATACACACTTCAGTCGAGTCCCGACTTACGCGAGGGATGGGTTCCTAGACCCCTCGCGTAAGTCGAAATTTCGCGTTGTGGAAAAATATATGCATACAAATTTTTTAAAGCATAAGAAATACTTATAAACAACCCTCAAACTGCTCTAAAGCATTCCTTAACTACAGTTTCTTGCATAAAGAACTGAACCTTTACTGCATTTTAAAAATAAAATTGTTATTCAATATGAAATACTTTTAAGATGAACAAAATGAATGACCAATGGGAATGAAAGGTGTAAATTTAAAATGAAAAACTATAATAGTACAGTAGATACAGTAACGATATTTAAGAGTTAAAAATGAAGATAGTGATTTATTCTCCATGATCAGATCGTTATTCTTATCTAATTCTACATTTTTAAATACGTTTGCTTCGCCTTTATAACGTTTCAATTTTTTGCAACAGCTCCTCTTCCTGATCTCATTATTAATCCACAATTCAAGAGCAGCTTCCATTTTCATAATATTTACTTTGCTAGACTGCTCTGCAAGCTTCAATATTGAAACTAAGCTCTGAACTTTTACGGATATCTTTTAGTTTTGACTTTTAATTGTACGAATGGAAGATTCACTCATACTAATTGTCTCGCTACCGTCGAAAATTTGTAGTTGACTTTCTTTTTCTTCCGATCTTCAAACTTAAAATGAAGGTGACACTAAGGTGCCATTATATTTCAACAATTTTTATATTTAGAATGAAAAAAATAAATAAATGAAGGATGCTGAGTGGTTATTTGATGCATTAGACTAGTTTGGTGTGTTAACTTTGGCTGTCTGTGATGCTGAAGGGGATGCAACAACATTCACGAAATCAGTATTTACTCTCCAATAACGAAGCACATACTTCCTTCCAAAAAAATCGTGTTGAGGGCGAAAAATTCGCGTTAGCTCTAAAATTCGTTACTCGTGAAAAATTCGCATTATAGCCATTTCGCGTAAGTCAAATCGCGTTGTAGCGGGAGTCGACTATTTGTATACCTGCGGGGAGCGGTGGTGGGTAAGTTTTTGGATGTTTTCTTTTTTTCGAGGACGGGGCGACATTTAGCCGTGTACAGTTTTTCTTAGGCTTTATTTATTCTCATTAGAATAAATAATGTATAAGCATAAAACTTCTTATTTGAACAAAATATCGTGAGGCCGTAATTAGCGAACACATAGTACTTTTTTATACGCAAATGGTCGTGTTTTTTAGTCATTGTCATATTAGCAATGCTTTCTCTTTTGCTTTTTGAAGCAAATAATATTAAAGGTTAAAGTTGTTATGGAAAAAAAAATACATTGCTATAAACGGAACTGAAAAATGTATTATTCTCATTTGGTTCAAGTGAGCACATCATTTATATCTATAATCGAATTGCAAATATTATTGGTTTTATTGAATTAACGTGAAATGGTGAGAGGAAGAAAATCTTTGGGAAGGGGAAAATTCAATTTGCGGAATAAAACAGGTTACCGAATGAATAAATTCGAGCATGCACGCATATACATAGATAACTTACTGCGAAGGAACATTGGGCATCATTGAAAACGATTTTAAAAAAGAAAATAGGAAAATTAAAGTTGCAATACTGTCTACCAATTTATCAATCCCCCCCCCCAAAAAGAATGTGGGGGGTTCATCACGGCCTCCGGTGATTTCCTTTCGATCTTCATTGAAAATGAGGAAAATCTAATTCACAGAGTGGATGCAAAGTTGCAACTTTAAAAAGGAAGGGCACAAAAAGTTGAAAAACGGCTAAGAAAATACAAGTAAAATACTTGAATTTAACAGGTCTACACAAAGAATAATGTTACTACAGGAATGTCACTCAATTCTGAGGTGAAAATTAACTGTTTTCCCTGCATGAATGTGCAACATTAAATAAGCGAACATTGATAGTTGTATTATACAATTGTATACGAAAAACATTAATATCCTAATAGTTTTATCGCAGGAAAAAAAAATATTACTGAAAAGTTATAAGTAGTTAATAAGCACAAAATATTACATTCAAGTTGAAATATTTACATTTTACTTCACAAAAAATAAATAACTAAATAAACAAAACAAATAAAAAAATTGTATTTAAGAAAAAAAAATTGCAAAAGCTAAGCAGAACATTTAATGCGGATGATTAATCTCACGTTCTCTAAATTAAACTGGCGTAAAATCCAAGATGCAGAACAAATAAAAAATTTAAAAATTTTTCTTTTGTGATGCTTTTCTTTAATATTTTCTTTAACAAAGAAAAAAAAAAAGCAAAATTACTATACGATATTTTCAATTAGCAAAAACTCAAGTCTTCAAAACAGTAAATGCAATCTCAAATCACTCTTTAATTATTATTATTACAATATCTAGACTTTTCATATAAAATTTAAAAAATATTAGATTACTTTATTATATTAATGATGCATTAAAACATCATAAAAATATAGTACATACATTTTTGGTTACTTATAATAATGAATGAACAACATTACTATGATTTATAATTTTGATGTTGAAAATACCATACTTGGAAAAATAAATATAAAAAATATCAAAATATCATGATATTTTCAAAATGAATATCAGATATACATCGTGATATATATCGGCGAAACCTGATATAAACAAAGACAAAAGTTTTTACTCACAAAATTTATGGATAAAACAAGGAGAAAACACATGTCATAAATAACAACTTCCAACTGCCAAAAATATTAAAACATGTACAAAATACAAAAGAATTGAAATCCGAAACACGGGAAGCAAATTTTCGCGAAGCACGTTGAATGTCAGCAAGATTCCCAAAAATCAAAATTAAACATAAAATATGCGAATCAATAGTTGTATGTGTGAAAATAACAACCGATTGCTGAAAATATTAAAGCATTTACAAAATGCAAAAGGATTGAAACGTCAAACACGGGAAGCAAATTATAGTGAAGAACGTTGTGTTGGCATGGTTCAAAAAAATTAATTTATCTGTAATTTGCCAAAATTCAAGAAAAATATACTAATCTAAGATGGCATATGCGAAAGTAATAACCGATTGTCCAAAAAATTAAAACATTTACAAGAAGCAAAAAAGCTGAAATCTGTAACAAGAGAAGCAATTTTCTACCAAGTCCAAGTAGCTCAATGTTGCCATGGTCCAAAAATAAATTCTCTTAAATTATTTATTGAAATTAAATGTAAATAATCTGAGGTGAAATATAGCATTTCCGATTGTCAAAAATATAAAAATGTTAACAAGATGCAAAAGGATTGAATTTTCTTGTATCTAATTGAATATTTTAAAAAAAATTTCAGCAAAATCTAATAATTTTCGTAAGAACTGAAGCACTAAGGAGCCTTTCAAACCTTTTCAAGGTTTTAAGCAGGGTTCGTTGATTTAAATAAATTGATTTTTTTAAATCTATTGATTTGAATCAAGTGATTTTTTTTTAACAAAATCATTAAATTCAGTACTTTTCATTAAAAAAAATAATTTTGCATTTTAAGAATGTGTTGCTCCAAATTTAACTACACTGCCATATACAATCTTTCAACACGCGAAACTACATCGATCCCTCTTTTTATGTGTGAAACAGATTTGCACTCTTGCAATATTGTTTTTACTCCAAAATTACAGTTCAATTCAGTACAGAGCTAAATAAAAATTTGCAATTTTTTTGTATTACACCATCACAAGTATTAGTTAAGAAAAGTATTTGCTCAGCCTATTCATTTACACTAAAACATACATGATGATGGAAACTTTATTTTTAAGCAAGATAAAAAACAAATCACTTCTTATCTATGCATTATAACATATTTTTTTTTAATCTAGAAAATGTATTGAATAGTTAGAGAACTTATCTTAGTTTTAAAAGTAAGCTGAAGCAGGGTTCATACCCTTTAGGCAGAAAAAAATTCAAGCACTTTTCAAGTACTTTTCAAGGTAAAAAATTTTGTTTTCAAGGCAATATCATAAATTTGTACTAAAAATATTGTATGCAGATTTCATTTACTACAAACACATAGAAATAAGGCAATAATAGAAAAAAGTATAGGAAAGCAAAATTGCTTTTTCTACAACGAGAGACGCTTTGATGAAAGATCTACTGCGTTGAAAGTTTTTCTGAAAATGTTTGAAAAGTTTGGTCATAAAGAGAAGCAGATACCAAGAGGTTTAATTTTGAGGTTTTTCAAAGGTTGCAGCAGTCAGAGGTTTGTATATTTTCTAGAATCAGCAAATTAATACTTAAAAAAAAAAAACCTTTCATAAGTGCTTTTAACTTTTATGGGAAGAAACTAAAATACCCAAGTTCAATGGCATTGCCAGAGAGGAGTTTTTGAAGTCATTCCCCCCCCCCCCCCGGGGTTTCAACATTTATTTCCAATATCTATACAGTGGTTTATTACAATATAAGGGCGGTTAGGACAAAAACACTACCCAGAAAGTTATTTCAGCTTTCACTATTAAGTTCTAAAAATATTAGGTTTGCAAATCATTTATAAGTATGCAAATCAATTATTCGTATGTATTGATTAGCTGTTCAGACAATAAGGCATTTCAACTGTCCTCAAGAGTAAATTTAAAAATTAGGAAGTAAGAAAAGTTTATGAAAGTCCACAATCCAGTCTCTACACCTCAAAATATACAAAAGCAGCTTAAGCAGTGATAAATACTCTGAATGCAAACTTGAGCCTATTCAGCTTTCATTGATTAACTTGCAATAGACAATAAATGTGCAAGTGCAGATTTATAGAGCCATATTTCGAAATTGAAAAGATTCACAAGAAGTTGACATATATTATGACAAAAGTAGTTTTATTTTGGGAAAAAAATGGGTTATTGTTGAAATTAGAATTTAAATTTAGAAAGGCAATAATATTCAGGTGATTTGTGAGTTCATAAAAAATTACCTGAAAGTTTCAAAGAGCAAAATGGGGCGAGGGGGGGGGGGAAATAATTTTTAAAACTAAGACCCCTATTACTTGAATATACATATGTACAACAACAACTTTTGCTATGCATACAATTCAAAAAATAGTTTATTAAGTCAAAATATTTTGCATAGAAATACCATGCCCAGTGCCTGTTGATAACCAGCAACAGGCACTGAGCCTAGCTAGGCTTGTACTGGTCAATTTATTAGATCCAAATGAAGATCAATGACCCTCCTTAAGCTATCTACCCCTTTGCTGATTAAAGCCTCTTTCGGTAAGCTCCAAGTACCCACAACCTTAATAAAGTAGTAATTTTGAACATTTGAGGAAAAGGGGGAAAATTGGAGATATAGGGAGGTAAAAGCATAAAAACGAACACTACTGGATTTCAAGTAAATAATCATAACACAACCACTCCTGTTATACACCTTATTTATTTTAGCAGACATAAAAACATGATGTACTTATAAATAAAATTATATAAATCAACTTTATATTTAAAATACAAACTTTAAGTTAATTTGTTAGGTGCTCAACTGCTGAAATTTAAATTTTTTTAAAAAAAATCTGTTATGACCAAAAATTAGGTAAAGATAATCATTCAAAATTGCAAAAATAAATTAGCAAATAATTAAACAAGACCAAGGTAATAAATTCTTTAACTCTTTAGTTATTAAAATAAAAAATAAAATAAGCTAATCTGATGTAGCAGTGTCAAAATAACTACTAATTGCCAAAAAATATAAAAATATTTACAAAATGCAAAAGGATTGAAATCTCAAACAAGGGAAGCAAATTTTCGTGAATTAAGTTTAATGTTGTCATGTTTCCCATAAAATAAACTTATATTTTACTGAAATTAAACATAAAATGTGCTAATCTACGGTAGCAAATATGAAAATAACATCCGATTAGTGAATATATTTAAATATTTGCAAGATGCAAAAAGATTGAAATTTCAAACACGAGAAGCAATTTTTCGCTAAGTCTGAGTTCGTTCGACGTGGCATGTTTCCCATGAAATAAATTTATTTGTTTTTTATTAAAATTAAACAAAAAAATTTACTAATCTAAGGTAGCACAACCGAAACTTACATTTGATTAGCCAAAATATTTAAATATTTGCAGGATGCAAAAAGATTGAAATTTCAAACACAAGAGCAATTTTCCGCGAAACCCGAGTAAGGTCAATGTTGTCATGGTTTCCAAATTAATTTCTTTGTTAATTAATGAAATTAAACAAAAAATAAACTAATCTAAGGTACCATATGTCAAAATATCTTTCGGTTGTAAAAAACATCAAAATATTTACAAGATGCAAAAGGATTGAAATCCCAAACACGGAAGCAATTTTTCGCGATGTTGCATACTGAACACATGTTCAGAAAATTGCATTGGTGAAATACTTTTTCAAAACTTCTAAGCACAATTCGTTGATTTTTGGGAGAATTTAAGCACTAAGAAACTTTTTCAAGGTTTTAAAACTTTTTCAAGGTTTTCAAGCACTTGAAAATGAACTTTTTTTTTTCAAGCACTTTTCAAGGTTTTTCAAGGGCGTACGAACCCTGTGAAGAGATTCATCTATTGTATGAAACATATATTATGTTTTCAAATGTAAAGTAATTAATGACAACAAATTTTGGAGAGTAAAAAAAAAAGTTAAAAATCTGATTTAAATTTAACAAAAAATCCGACTTCTTTTTAAAAAGTCAAAAAAAAAAAAAAAAAAAATCACGAACCCTGGTTCAGACGGGAAAAAAAAAATAATTTTATAGGAAAACTACATACTTGAAATATCCAACGAAGTATCGAAATTTCGAAGTCGCTAGTCGCTCTATTCGCTGTCAAAAGACGGAAGCAATAGCAATGCCGTATTGGCAATGAATCAGGGAATATGAGATTACAAAATTGCGGCACCTGAGGCTCCGCCCCTTATCCACTAATCTAAGGCGATTGGATGATTTCCCCCCTTCCCCGAAGGGAGCAGAGGCTGTCATTGGCCAAAATGTAAGCTGCTCCGAGATCCCTGGCGGTTCCATGAAAAAAGATGAACTTGGGAAAGAGGGGTGCAATACTTGGAAATGAGAAGGAAAACAGACAAATTCGTCCATCCTAGAACCCCCTATAACCCCCTGGAGCCTTAGTCCATCCCAGAGCCGGATCTATGGGGGGGGGGGGGGAGCAAACCGGGGTTCATGCACCGGGTGGCAACTTCAAGGGGCGGCAAATTCGAGTGGTGCTTCCAAGGGTACCCCCCCTCTCGGCGCCCTTGCGGCTTCTTTTTTTTCACCTCCACATTTCAGAAAATACGACGAGGTATTAAACATTTGAAATATGGAAATAGAAAAGAAAAATGAGGGTATAATGCATAAGTTAATTAAACTAAATAAAGTACTCACCAAAAAAACTTAACGGATAGGATGAAAATCGTAGGTGGGATTTTATGCTTTCTCTGTATTTGGCTGACATTTGAAAATGATTAATAGAGTCATTTATTTCTAAAAACAGTGGCAGATTTTCCAAAAGCAGTCTTTATACAGGCACTTTCGGTGTTAAAGAGTGGGAAAAGTAAGTAAGCACTTTTAGTGGGACAGAAGTGGAACACGTGTACTAGCCACCCAAATAGTTTCCTCCCTATAGTAAATTATGTAATAATTTACCAGCGCCTGATTACCGGACAGGCCTACGAGGCCTGGGCCTGGGGCCCCTCTTCCTAAGGGGCCCCAAATTACTTAAAGAATTATGCATAGCATTACAACTATACAAAAAATACACACATTTTTTAAATAATAGCCTTCAGTGGGCCTCCAAATTATTGTGGGCCTTGGGCCTCACTTTTAGTTAGTCGGATCCTGTAATTTACTGAATATTGATTGCTTCCTAATTGATCAATTGCTGGCTCCTGGGGTAGGTGCGTGCTATTTCCAATAGCGGTATATTCTAGGGGGCGGCACATTTTACGATTAAATATGAATGAATCAACTTTTTCTTGTGATAAAACCCATACAACCCTTTACAAATATTCTAACTCGCCCTTTTCATAGAAATGGGGTGGTGGGGAATGAGCCTGTAAATTTTGCTTACTTATTATAGCTTAATGCTTAGTTTGGGTATTACGAAGAGGGTCATTCTGTAAATATTTGGAGTAACTTAGGTTATAGCTGAATCAGGATATGAATATTGACATTGAGAATTTGCAAAATGCTAAGTGTCATATATTGAGAATCTTATTTTAACACAAACCTTCAACGACATTTGATTGACAATTGGGGCTGTTGACTTAAACTCATGTGATAGTGGTGGAACCAAAATTGGGGGGGGGGGCGCCCCCTCCCTCCAGAAGGCAGATTATAAAAAAATTTCAAAAACATTCCATGTTGTTAAAGAAAAGAAAAAAGATGCGCCCTGGGAAAACGAAGTAATTTTATTAAGAAAAATTATAGAATGTTGGGGGAAAAACCTAAATTTCTTTTAAAAGAGCCTTAAAAAGTTTCTATAATTCGCAGATTATTCATCAGTTAATCACGTCCTACTCCTCCTATTTCTCTTCATCCGAGATTTTCTTTTTCCTAGATCACCAAAAAATAAAGTCTTCAAAATGCTATGCTTCGGAAGCTACTTCCCTAGCCAAAACCATTTAAGAGCATCTCAAAGCTCGTTTCCAGGGCTTCAATTTCGCAAAACCTCAAGGGAGAACCACCGAACATTTCGTCTTCTATTCTATACAACATCGAAAATCGTTTAAGACTGCTTTTTTTGGGAAGTACAATTTCGAAAAACTGCAGAGTCCCAAACGTTACCACATATGGTTACCACAGTAGCGTTTTTAATACTTCAATTTCGGAAATTTTCCGAACAAAGCCCTTGAAACTAATTTCTCTAATAACATCCAATTTGTCAAAAATTGGATTTTTTTAAAACGACAATTGACTGAGGCGCGTAGCAAGTAGTCCCCTTAAAATAGAGTGAGCTGATGCTCCCGTGTAAAGATCTAAAAATAAAAAAATCTACAATTCCGAAAAAAAAATTAATTTAATTAAGATGGAGAGTTTTAAACCCCTTCCCCCAGTATCACTAAATATTTCTTCAAAACTTGTCTTTTAGGACTTCTAATTCGAAATGTTTTTTTTTTTTTGGGGGGGGGGGGGGGGAGCCTCAGAGCAGCCCTTTGCCTAACATTATCAAAGTTTGTCGTTAACTGCGTTTTAGAACTTCAATTTAGAAAAATTGGGGTGGTGGGTGATCGATTTCACTCTAGTTTTTTTAAAGAAATCGATCAAAAAAAGCCCCTAAGTCCCCTCCCTTACCCTAACGTCAATAAATATCGCCTATAGAAGCGTTTTTTAAGATTTCAGTTTCTAAACATTTCCTCAAAAGGCCTCATGAAAAATTCCTCATTATTCCATTTCCTACGGAACAGCATGATCCGTACCAAAATTGAAGAGTGTATTTGTTTATGAATCATTTACAGGAGCACTTATAATTATTCAGTTATAAAACAATCACAGGAAAATAAATCGAATTCAAAATTTTAATCAAGGGTTCTGATTAAAATTTTGTTTAGTACTTTTGACTGTTTCCATCAATTGAAAGTACTACTTTTCGTCACTGAATTAGAAAAAAAAAACATATAGCAAGGAAAATCTTTTATTTTCAAAACGTTTTGAGCTTCAATAATTTTTTTTAAATGTTCGATTTTTCAAACAAGGCGTGGTCTTTAGTTCTTTGGCGCTACTCCACTGGTGCGCTGAATGTTTACGCTTGCTATCTACCAGCGTTTCCAGGTTATGATAATTCAGAAGCGAATTTAATATTGCGCTCTACGCTTGTTATCCACCATACCGTTATCACTACGTACATATGAGTAAAAAAGCGAATTAAATATTGCGCTGGGCGCTAATGGCATTAGCGAATGGCATTTCATCATTTGTGATGTCATGTGCAGAAGCGTAAAAAAAAAGTAATAATAATCCCTGCACCGAATAAAACTTATATATATATATATATATATATTAAACTTAATCAAATTATTTAAAATTGTCAGATCCTATGTTTTTATACTCTTTCGAAAAAAAAAAAAAAACTTTTTATAATTTCGGAAACAACCAAATTCGACATTTGAATATACTGCTTTTTTTTTTCAATGTGAAATTTTCAGACAGATTAAAAATCAAAATAACTTTTTCTCAGTCCCTTGACAATTGTTAAATTAAAGTTGTACTGTAGTTACCCATCCAAGCATACAAGTAAATTAGCATTCGTTCATTCTGACATCATTTTCAAATGGTTTCGACGTAGTTCACGGAAATTCAAACATGAGTAAAAATTTAAGTGGATTTCAGCATCAGAAAGGTACAAACATGAAATGGCGAATGAAGACAATCTTTCTTAGCAACGCCGAGATTAAGAGTGAGCATTCAATACCTTCAATACCCTCTTATTCCCAATAGACACTAATCCCTTCTATTTGCTGTGGGAAGGATGCGAAAAGAAAAAAAATAACCTAATGTTTCCAGAAGACTCTGTTGCCGGTCTAGATCATTCTTCATTTATTGTTCGCTAACACCAATTGTGCAACCAAGCACAAATCTTTTAGGCAGGGTTTAAAAGGCAAGTTTTCTTCTACTTGGGCTGCCACCTTAGACCATTAACAATGGTCTAAGAGTATGACACCTGCCTGCTGTCTCACTCATTGTGTTATTGTAGGGTTAGTATCAATCCAACAGAAGATGCCAAGTTGTTTAAACGGAATTTAAGAAGTCTTTTTATTCAAATATTTAAGAATTTTTAGAATAGAAAGGATCCGTTTAAGATCCGTCAAAAAAGTAACGGATACGGATACAGATCTTTATTTTTCCTCGGATATCCGCGGATACGGATATCCGGAACATCACTAATACCGAGCGTAATTCTTTTTTCAGTCATAAAAAGAAAGGCAAAAAAAGAAAAGGTATTTTTACCAGAAGGGCTGCTAATCATTAGAATTTTTAGTCTTCAGGTTGGTAAATGAGTCCCTGAATTGAATGGCCATGGATCAAATGAAGGCGACTTTCTTTGTGCTGCTGTGAAATCTGTCTTGTTGAGTTTTTTCTCAGTACTTCAGAATGGACACCGGAAATGAGGTCCGATTTCTGGAACTACATAAGCATTTACCTCCGGAAGGTAAAAAAGAACACCGACCACATGTTTTTGCTTAAAAAGTTCCATTTGTGAATGGCGGTATTTGGAATGTTGTTCCTTTACAGGAGTAAGTTCCATTGAGCTGAAGAAAGCGCATCATATGGAAAGGATTTATGACTTTCATGCGGACCACCTGTATACAGAAAAAAGGGCCGCCGCGTCCTGGGAACGGTTTCCCCAGTTTCTTGATGAAGTTCCGGGGAAATCGTCCCCAACTTGTTCTGCGGTTTTTGAATTTTCGTTGGTCACTTTGAAATGGCAATTAAATAATAGTAATAATAATAATAATAACAAAAATTAATTTGAATTTTGACATTTTGAATTCAAATTATGTTTTTCGCAATCACGAATAGGCGTGTGTGTTTGTGTCTGTGTGCAGGCATGACTGTGTGTGTGGGTATGTGTGTAGGTGTAGTTATGTGAATTTATGAGTGTGTGTTTGTGTCTGTGTGTAGGCATGAGTATGTGTGTGTGTGTAGGAGTAGGCATGTGTATATATGCGTGTGTTTGAGTCTGTGTGCAGGCATAAGTGTGTGCATGCGTGTGTGTGTAGGATATAGACGCAACCTGGGGACGGTTTTCGCTACGGTGGTGCTGCAGAGGATGGCGGGGGGGGGGGGGGGAATAAAATCATAGGACATCAAAACAGTCAAACAACAACAAAAAAAAAATCATTGCAAATTTATTATTTTCTTTTCTTTGCAAGATTTTCTAGCTCATGCGTCATTAATTTTATTTCAATCGAAAATTGTCGTTCTAAAATGACTCGAAATGTTTAATTTAATACGGTCTGCTATGAAAAAAAAGATTGAATTTATTAGTGGCGTCGCGACGGAGGGGGGGGGGCAGGAGGACGGTGCACATCCGTTTTATCCGCCTGGGGGGGGGGGGGAGACACCTAAAATGAAATTGCAAGTTTTTGATAAATATAAAGCTAAAATGCATTTTTACGACTACAAATTTGAAAATTTTCCCAAGGAGGGGGGGGGGGGAGTTACCAAAAATATCGCCCCTGGTGTCACCCATGCTAGGTACGCCACTGAATGAATTCGATTTTTTTTTCAAGAATTGATTTCTTAAAAAATATATTAACTTATCTTTATTATCATTATTATTATTTATTTAATTCAATTTTTCAAGATTTTTTAACGCATGTGTTTATTTCATATACTTTGCTTCAATCGAAATCTTGTTCTAAACATTCAATCGTCTTGGCAATGAGAATTTGAATATTGGTTGGATCTGGACGTTCTGTTCGGCTCCCGAATATTAGATTTTGTTTGATGATAAATATCGCTTGTAAATATGAACTTTTTGGATTTCAACTTGTCTTAAAATTATGGATACTTGGTACTCCCCCCCCCTCGCTTGAAATTGTGGGTGAAATAAATAAATGTTTACCAAAAAAAGGGCACATAAGGCCAAAGGCACCAAATCCGTAGGTAAAATTTTTATTTGTGGCTCATTACATATCGCAAGATGGAAATATTAAATCTGGGGAAAAAAATCCCTGCAAAAATTTAATCTCCTTTTGCAAATCCCTAAAACCCTCTAAATTCGTTCCCTATTTACAACATTATTAAAAGTTGTACCATAGATAGTTTTTATATAAATCGCTTACTGCAACAGGCAAAGTTTGACGATATATTATATTGCCATGTTCAGTTATCCTAATACGATCTCACTTCTATTTTATATAAAACATACATTTCGTAATATAAGTTACCATCAAATTTGGTACAGAAATGTAAATACGCAAGCATCGAGATATTTTATTGCTTCTCCATAAAAATAAGCTCGGGGGACGGGGGGGGGGGCACCAGAGCCTGATTATCGCAAGGGCATGTGGGGCACAGTCCCCTCCTCTTAGATTTCAGGGAGCCTAATATCCCCTTAATTTATCATACTAATTAAAAATAAATAATGATATCACTCAGAATCTAGAGTACAATGATATCATTAATAAATTTGCAAATGCCAAAACAAGGGAAAAAAATCTATTCTTTCATAAAAATTCCCTTTAAAAATGTGATCTCTTTGCAAATCGGAAAACCACTCCTCTGTATTTTACTATTAAAAGTTATATCATAGATCATTTTGGTATTTACGGTTTACTGCAACTGGCAAAGTTTAACCACATTTTATATATTTATCGTATACTACTATATACTTTTTAAATGTATATATTATATTGTGATATGAGGCACCCCCAAATTTAGTATGGTTGTGTAAAAACGCAAGTATCGAAATATTTTATTGCATCAGCATATTAAAAAATTGGGAATTAGGGGGGGGAGGCGGCATGCACAAAATGAATTTCGTGCCCAGTGTCTTCAAAAATCTTAGTGTGACTCTGGAGGGGGGGAAGCAGAAATAGAAATGTGCCCCATGTCCAATGTCAGGATGATCAGGCTCTGAGGGGCGCCAAATAAACTTCGTGCCCAGTGTCTTCAAAAACTTGAATCGGGTCCTAGTGTTTACCCAGACACAGCGGCGGCGTTCCGGGGGCCTTTGTATATAGTGCCGCCAACAGCCCTAAATTTTCAGAGGGTGTTGTTAGGCCCCTTGGGGGGACGGGTCCCAGTGCGGTCGGTATAGTTCGCACGTGGCTAAAACGAGTGTGCGGTGAAGTGTACTTCGATGCTAAGAGGGGACGTTACGAGATTGTCACCATTCATCACTCACCATTCCTGCAATGTCAATGCAGGCGCCTTTTTGTCTGCTCTATTATTTAAAAGATTCGCTTGAAATGCGTCCCACAAAATGTTGGATTGCAAACTGTCCATTTCCCGTCTGTCAATTGATGGTCATTTTGTTTTCGGAATCTGTTTTGCATAGGCCCGTGCATCGATTTGATGACGGGAGAGGTTACGGCTTAAACTAATTTAAAAAAAATATGAAAAAGAGGTATGCGAATAAAGTATATGTAGGCAGAAAACTATAAAATGCAGCATCTCATTTTGAGCTCAACTGCAGATACGCCTTTCGCAGTATAAGAGGGGGGTAGGGCAAGCCGGGAGATAAATTCGTGAGGAGTGATGGGGGGGGCAAGGAGTATTTAAAAGACAAAATTAAGTTAACAAAAAGTTAAAAAACACCGAAATTGAAAATAAATACGAAACATATTGTTCAGAGTTCAGACAAAGAATCAGTACTTAAAAAAAACAAAAAAAAAAAAAAAAAAAAAACAAACAAATTGCTGTTTAAGAGTTTTCTTAACACACCTCGGTTGAGCTGTAAAGAATTATTTCATCAAGTTTATGAAGTTTCAAATTTTCATAATTATTTTTTTACTTTTATATAAATTTAGCTGTTGGCGTTTTTGATTTCCCCAGATTCTTATTTAAATAACAGAAGTTTTAAAGAAATTACTAAGTACTTTTCATAATGCACTCAATAGAACAAAATAACTTCCCTGTATCAGAAAGGACATAACGTTATTTCCGTCGGACGTTCTGTCCCTCGGATGTTTTGTCCGTTGGACGTTTTGGATCTGGACGTTCTGTCCGGCTCCCATATGGTGGACGTTTTGTCCGTAAGAATGATACGAACGATTACTAATATAAAGTGAGAAAGTATCAAACTCTGCAGTTTTGTAATTTTAAACACTGCAAGCGCAGAGCAAACTATCTTTGGTTTATAATGGCAGGGGTGCCCACT
The DNA here is from genome assembly GCF_026930045.1 of Uloborus diversus. Classification (NCBI taxonomy): domain Eukaryota; kingdom Metazoa; phylum Arthropoda; class Arachnida; order Araneae; family Uloboridae; genus Uloborus; species Uloborus diversus. The sequence goes on from NW_026558832.1 coordinate 24,065, forward strand.
TGGGGGGGGGGGGTCATGGCGTAGACTGCACCATTTACATTTTAAGGGGGGGAGTGTTTTGAGGGGTATTTTTGACTTTTGTGAATGCGGCTCTTGCTTTGGAAGGGGGCGGGGTGCGCCCTTGCTCAAAGAGGGGTGAGCACACCTGATAATGAGAAAAAAATAATTAAATACACAATACGAAACACATAATTAAAAAGACCTCTCTATTGAGCAGTTTGTTACTTAAATACATCATTTCAAACAATTACGTACCATCCAAGGGAGTGGCAGAAGCGACTCTCCAGGGGGGGGGGAATTCGACTATAAAAAATGTTTTTTTTTTCTGTTTGAATTGATTGTATAAGTAGAGAAATGCTTTTTAAATATATATATTTATTTAAAAAAAAATGAACGCAAAAAAAAGCTAGATCCTTAACACTCCAAAAAAAAAAGGGGGGGGGTATTAGTGGCGTGAAACTTTATTCTGATTTATTGAATTAGCTTAACACTTATACACACAATGGGGTTGTTTGCTTCAGTCAAAAGTACTACTTTTAGCCACTGAAAAGGATAGAATAAGCAAAAATAATAACATGAAACGGGAAAAACTTTCATTTTCCCGACGCTTAATTTTTAATTAATTTTTTAGAATGTCCGATTTTGAAAATAAAGCGTGGTCTTTAGGGCGCTCTAAATGATGTACTTTGGAGCATCTCCACTGACGCGCTGAATGCTTGCGTTTGCTGTCTACCGCGTTTCCACGTATTGATAATCAAGAAGCGAATTAAAGTTTATATATTCAAGTAATATAAAGTTTATATATTTAAAGTTATAATATTTTCTAATTTCACCTATGGTGTTACAATGTTCTAAAACAAGTTTCATGATTATTTAAATTCGTTATTTATTATTAATTTTCTAAATTTGGTCACGGACTCTAGAAAATGTTACAGACTCTACATTTGGCAACTGTTTCAACGCAGCTCTTTCTTTACCAAAATGTTTGAACAACCTGCATAGAAGAAAAAAGAACAAAAATAGCCCTTTAAAGAGAATTACAACTTATACTTTAAAAAAACTTAGACTTTCAGAAGAATTTTGACTGCACAATTGTATAGGGGGGGGGGGAGTCAGGGCACATGGGTCTGGCTCTCTGCTTTTCTTTTTTTTTTTTATCTCATCAGAAAATTCAGTTAGTAGTTTTATTTCTTACCATGAGTACATTAAATATTTCTCATCCGAGACAATTTTCAATTCATTAACTTGTATCATATTAATATTTTAAGGGGAGGTTACAGTACCCCAAAAATGATGAAACGATCAAAAAGAATTTTATTGCTTATTTCAAAACTGAAAACTATTCTGAACTCAGGGGAAAAGTTTCATTGCTTTAGTACAAATATTTAAAAAGTTATGAGTGGTTGTCCATTTCCCGTCTGTCAATTAATTGATGGTCATTTTGTTTTCGGAATCTGTTTTGACCAGGTCCGTGCATCGATTTGATGAAAGGAGAGGTTACGGCTTAAACTAATTTTTAAAAAAATATGAAAAAGAGGCATCCGAATAAAGTGTATGTAGGCAGAAAACTTTAAAATGCAGCATCTCATTTTGAGCTCAACTGCAGATACGCCTTTTGCAGTATTCGTGAGGAGTGACAGGGGGGCGAGGAGTATTTAAAAGACAAAATTAAGTTAACAAAAAGCTAAAAAACACCGAAATTGAAAATGAATACGAAATATATTGTTCGGGGTTCAGACAAAGAATCAGTATTTAAAAAAGAAACAAATTGCTGTTCAAGAGTTTTCTTAACACACCTCGTTTGAGCTGTAAAGAATTATTTCATCAAGTTTATGAAGTTTCAAGTTTTCATAATTATTTTTTTTACTTTTATATAATTTTAGCTGTTGGCGTTTTTGATTTCCCCAGATCCTTATTTAAATAACAGAAGTTTTAAAAAAATTACTAAGTACTTTTCATAATGCACTCAATAGAACAAAATAACTTCTCTGTATCAGAAAGGACATAACGTTATGTCCGTCGGACGTTCTGTCCCTCGGATGTTTTGTCCGTTGGACGTTTTGGATCTGGACGTTTTGTCCGGCTCCCCGTAGGAATGATATGAACGATTACTCATAAAAAATGAGAAAGTATCAAACTCTGCTGTTTTGTAATTTTAAACACTGCAAGCGCAGAGCAAACTATCTTTGGTTTATAATGCCAGGGGTGCCCACTTAGGGGGGGGGGTCATGGCGTAGACTGCACCATTGAAATTTTTAGGGGAAGGGGTGTTTTGAGGGGTATTTTTGACTTTTTTTGTGGATGTGGCTCTTGGTTTTGAAGGGGGGGGGGGGAGTGCGCCCTTGCTCTAAGGGGGGTGAGCACCCCTGATAACGAGAAAAAAATAATTAAATACACAATACGAAACACATAATTAAAAAGATCTCTCTATTGAGCAGTTTGTTACTTAATACATCATTTCAAACAATTACGTACCAACTAAGGGAGTGGCAGAAGCGACTCTCGACATTCGACTATAAAAAACGTTTTTTTTTTTTGTTTGAATTGATTGTATAAGTAGAGAAATGCTTTTTAAATATATATATTTATTAAAAAAAAAAAAAAACATGAACGCAAAAAAAAGCCAGATCCTTAACACTCCAAAAAAAGGGGGGGGGGGTGGATTTTATTAGTGGCGTGAGTGAAATTCTATTCTGATTTATTGAGTTAGCTAAACACTTATACACACAATGGGGTTGCTTGCTTCAGTCAAAAGTACTACTTTTAGCCACTGAAAAGGATAGAATAAGCAAAAATAATAACATGAAACGGAAAAACTTTCATTTTCCCGACGCTTAATTTTTAATTAATTTTTTTAAATGTCCGATTTTGAAAATAAAGCATGGTCTTTAGGGCGCTCTAAATGATGTACTTTGGAGCATCTCCACTGACGCGCTGAATGCTTGCGTTTGCTATCTACCGCGTTTCCACGTATTGATAATCAAGAAGCGAATTAAAGTTTGCGCTCTACGCTTACTATCAACCCTATAGTTGCCGGTACACGTGAGGTAAGGGGTTACAGTACCTCAAAAAATGATGAAACGATCAAAAAAAAAAAAAAATTTATTGCTTATTTCAAAACTAAAAACTATTCTGAACACAGGGGGAAAGTTTCAATTGCTTTAGTTCAAATATTTAAAAAGTTATGAGTGCTTTTAGGCCATGCTCGCTACGTGTTCTTATGCAAAAGAAAAAATTTAAATTGCTTTTTCTCGATGATGGTTTTTTTGTGTTTTCATGTCATAAGAATCCCTAAGGATTTTTTTTCTATTAAAGATACAGCTTTAAAAGTAATACTTTTTGCGATTGGGATAACATATTTGACAAAACTATGCACTGGATAAGCATTTTATAAATTACTCTAATGTTTAGAGCATGTTAAACCTTTAAAAATAAAAAAAAATTTAAAAACTTTGATTTTTTACATAATTAATAGCAGAAAATTTTCTAATAAACTCATTAGCAAATGAATGCACAAATTTTTAGAGATGGTTATAGTAATCGTTTAGCAAAAAACTTTTTTTTTTTTAATTAGTGCACAAATAAAAAAGCCTTAGGGAGAGATTTTAAAAAATTTAAATTTTCCTCCATTTTTTGAACTTTTAGAAAAAGTAAGCAATATTTTTAAATTTTGAAAATAAATTATTGATTACGAAACAAATATGCATGATATGGTTTCAAAGAAATATAAAATTTACTTAAATTAAAAAAACAATGTTTGAAAGGTACTGTGACCCCTTAAGATGCAAATTAAATATTACGCTCTGTGCTAATGACATCAGTGAATGACATTTCATCATTTGTGATGTCATGTGCAGAAGCGTAAACAATGCAAATTGCAACTTTAAAGCAATTTTAAAAATATTAAGCTACGTCAAATTATTTTAAAAATGGTCAAATCCTATGTTACTTTTAAAATTTCGGAAACGACCCCATTTGTATACCAGGGAGCGGTGGTGGAAGGCGCGTTCTATGCCTGATGATTCCTTTTTTTTTTTTTCGGGAATGGGGCGACATTTTGTCGCGTATAGTTTGGTGTGCATGGTTTTTCTTAGGCTAAGTATTTATTCTAATTATAATAAATAATATAGCATAAAAAATCTTATTTAAACAAAATATTGGGAGGCATTTATTAGCAAACATATAGTACTTTTATTTGACCTTTATGTAAATGGTCGTGTTGTTTAGTCAATTTCAGATTAGCTATGTTTTTTTGTATTTGCTTTGCTTTCCTAAGTATAATAGATTTTTATGATTTAATGATTTATTTTAGTTAAAAAAAGTTTCTTTCTTTCCTTTAGTAAATTCGTAAATTATTTTCATTTTCCTAGTGATTTGAAACAAATTCTTTTAAAAGTTAAAGCTGTTTTGAAAAAAATAATAAATACATTGCTCCAAACGGAACTGAAAAAATTATAATATTCTCATTTGGTCAAGGACGTACATTATTTATACTTTTTAACAAATTTTATTTACTTATTTATTTTTAAAAAATATAACATTGATCCCCCACCCCGATCCTGATACCTAACAAATTGTGTTTTTCGAACAAAACTTTTTTTTTTTTGGGGGGGGGGGGGGCAGAATTTTCTTTTCAGATTCGAAAAAATAATGTTATTCTCTGAAAATAGAAGAGTGCGTTTTTTCTTTAAAAATGCGAACAGCCTTATTCTCATATCATATTACAATACGCCATCAAGCATGTTGACTTAATTTTATCGATTCCCGGGAACGAAATAAATAACGAGAAAGCAAAACAATTTACGCTTTTACTTTTCTCATAAATAAAAAATGGATTCTAAAAAAAAAAAAAACAAGATTCTCATTTTAATCTGTACTTACAAAACTAAAAACATAAACATAGGATTTGTTCTGGAACGCCTGGAGTCGAAAGAGCCTAAATTCCCTGTAAAACACTTCATTTTTTTAAAAAAATGTTTAATGTTAAAGACGGTTAAAAACTAAAAACACGGTTATTACAGTGTATTCATTTAGAATCACCATTCTGCTTATTACAGGCAATTCGTTAAGGAAAAGTGCACAACACTTTTAAAAATCTTTCAGCATGATGATTTTATTTTTTCTCTTATTGAATCTTAAATTACTGTTGCCTTTGTTTGTCTGCTACGTACAAGATTCGCAGAAGCGTAATCAATCAGGGGAAAAAGCAAGACCTATATGGGAAGGCGGAGGGTGGACTCTTCGGCGTTCACTTTTCGACCTGGTAAATCCTAAGGGTAAATCCCCGGGAAGGAAATTATCCCCCCCCCCCCCCCATAGGAGGGATGGGGTAAAATAGGTCGGGAAGGCAGGAATCAAAACGAATTCCACAGCCTTGATGAGTGTCGTTTCCTTTTTTTACGTGTGTGGACTGTTTACCGCTGGTCATCCATCAAAGCGCTATTACCCACTCATCTCGATTGTTTGATTTTCGACTCTCGGGATATATTTCCGAGTATTCTAACGTCCCTGTAGTAAAAGTGTCACCCGTGTGGCATTCATTGTTTTCTTGTTTACAAATCTGACGACTCAGGGCAATAAAAGATAACAGCCCTGTTGATGATTCGAGTTTGTTTGGCTAGTCATCTTTCTTCTGCCGACTTCCGCTCCCTTCCGCTCCGACAGTTAACGGCGCGGTCAAAGAAAGAGCGGTTCTTGAAAGGAGTTAACCATTCCATCAGTAAAAAACCGCTGCACAGTAGAGATGAGTTCGGGCTCATTTTTGAAAAATGCTACGTCAAATGTTCTTCGTTAGCAGAAGTTTCTAAATTTTCTCAAAATGCTCCACTTCAAATGCATTATAACATATTGCAATAGGAATCGCAAAAAACACTACATATAAGCGTTATTTTTTGGGGGGGGGGGGGGCGGGGGGGGGGGGGCTGTGGGTAAATTTTCACAATGATTGAACTGATTTAAATGTTCTTTTCATTTTCTCACAGTAGGAAAATATTTTATTTTCCTACTGTGAAACTCTAACTCTCTTCTAAACTTTCTCCAAAAATTCCCTACTGCCATCATGGGATAATGCACGGAAAATAGCTTCAAAAACACCTTTTTTTGCCCAACGAGAAAACCTTCGATGGGCATTTTTCCAGGAACCATACCTTTCTGGTAGATCACGCCAAGGAGCACCTGTTTTAAACAACCAAAAAATTCCATTTAGAAAGATTCTATTACTTTTTGCAGTTACGCCTACTGACCCTTGACGACAAGTAAAACCAAGTGAATTTGTTTTGAGATTGACGATTGAATATCTTTGCTTGAGTCCGAGCCCGAAACCTATTTTCGATTCTAGAGCTAGAGCCCGCTTCGGACCCGGGCTCGGGCTGTCGGGCCCGGGTCTGAGCCCGTCTCATCTCTACTGCGCAGTGAGGCGAAACGCCAAAAAAAAACTCTTAATTTTTTTTTTTTAAGTTCTCTCTTATCTGTCTACACAGGCACGAAATTAGCGATTTTTTTCCTGTGGTAATTGTACTACGTATCACACAAATATTCAGCAAAAATAGTTTCAGACAAAAGAAACTCTTTAAAACCCGGACCTTATGTCCATCAGGAAAGCTGCTCGTTATGTCCGCCGGACGTTCTGTCAGATTCTGTGCGCTGGACCTTTTCTTGGACGTTGACGTTTTGTCCGTTCCCCCCAAAATCAGGGGTCCCCCCAATTTTTGTCAGGAGGGAGGGGCAGGGGGGCGAAAATTTGAAATTACACTATTTCTCTTTTCCAAGCAGGGATTGGATTCGAACGTTCTGTCTGACTCGGGAACATGACGAATGTCGGTCCGGCTCCGTTTCAACCAATGGTAGATTTTTTTTTTTTCCTGTATCAAATTCTTCATTAGAATAAAAATTAAATAAAACGTTAGATATGAGAGAGTTTGAAAGGGTGCTATTCGACAAGTAAAACCAATTGATAAATGCAGGGACTTAAATTTTTGGGAGGGGGAAAATTCTCAGTTTGCCGAATGGAATTCCAATATTTGCCGATCGATAAATACGGGTATGCAGCAATGCAAACTAATGAAAAGGGACATGCGGACATTTTAAAATTGTCTCGAAATTTTCCGAATCTTTAGCCAAAAATTGCTGAATAATTAATTATTAGGGAGGTCACAGCGACCTTCCCTGACCTCTCATCGTGGCAATCCTGGTTAAAAAACATTCCTTTTTGTATTATTTTAGTATAGTAAGCATCTAGGAGACATTTAATAATGCACTTAAATTAAGTGACTTAATATCAAAACTCTTGTTATTAAACTTTATTTTTAATTGCTCTTCTTTCTAGGTTATTTGCATTTAATTATAAATATCCATCAAAAGTACCGAAACTAAATTCAAGTTTGAAAGCTGTGATTAAAATGTAAAAAAAGTTTTCAATTATAATGACTGTTTCTAAAAGCTTGGTTAGCACTAAAATAAAATAAGTATGTATATGGTTTCTTGATTGCAAGACTCGATAATTGAAGTTGATCTTAATTATCTTTATGTTAACTTGAATTCTGAAGCAGCCAATACAATTTAAACTAAAAATTGAGAGGGGAATAAATATAGGTGTTATGGTAAAGGCTATTCATGCAGAGTTTTATACTGTCTATTTCTTCTCTAAAATTTTTTATTTTAATTTTATTGGCTGCTTTAGAATTCCTATAAACATAAATATATTTAAATAAACTTAATTATTGAGTGTAGCAATCAAGAAGGCATATACTTGTATTATTTTATACTTTTTTTTTTAGCTCTAACCGAGGTTTTTGAAATAGTCTTTAGAATTGGAAATATTTTTTACATTTTATTTTAAGGTTTTTACATTTTGAAATTTATTTAAGGTGTGACTTTTTGAAATTTAAAACATATTTTCTTGTTACCAATTCTGTTTTTGGGGAAAAAAAACATATTGACTTTTGTCGGATGTCTTTTGACCCATAAGCTCATTACTTTTTGTCTCATTACGTTTTGCATTGAAAAAGACGTTCCTTGAAACGCCGAAACCCGTGTGTGCAGTAATTTGCCGTTTGCTTTTTGACATTGTTATTTCTTACTGTACTTTTCAGCACAAAGGTATTTATTTATCCCATACTGACTTTCGTTTTAACATAAATGTATTGCACATAAAGAGAGAAGTTATAGTTGTTATTTATCTTTTTTCAATATAGTTGATTTGTATGCTATACTCGAATTTAAAAGCACTTTTGAACAAGTATATGGAAAAAAAAAAAGAGGTAGGTGCTGCTGTACAGCTTAATTTAGGAGAAAAATTAATCAATGAAAGTCTACCTGAATGATTGCGCGCGTGTGTGTGTAGGCGTCCGTGTGTGTGTTTGTGTAGGCGCATGTGTGTGGGTGTGTGTGTATGTATGCATGTGTGTGCGTGTTGTGTATGCAGTGCTGTGTGTGTAAGCGCGCGTGTGTGTGTAGGCGTTCGTGTGTGTGCGTGTTTGTGTGTATGTATGTAGGCATACATGTGTTTGTGTATGTGTGCAGGCATGAGTATGTGTGTGTGTGTGTGTAGGAGTGTGTGTTTGTGTCTGTGCGCAGGCATGAGTGTGAGTAGGCGTGTGTGTGTATGCGTGTAGGATATGGACGCAACCTGGAGACGGGTTTCGCAAGAGGAGCAGCATCGTGAGGCCGGTCGACGCGGTGGTGGTGCTGGCAGAAGGAGGTGGTGGGAAAATAAAATCATACGGATTCAAAACAGTCAAATGAGAACAAAAAGCAATCGTGATTGCTCAAAAAGAGCTTTTAAAATTTTTTGAAATCTCACTTGTTTATTTATCTACATAGGCAAGAATTAGCGATTTTTTAACATTCAACAAAAATAGTTTGAGACATAGGGAAAACTTTAAAGTCCGGACTGTATGTCCATTGTACTTAATCTTGAATGCCGGACTATCATGTCAGTGTGTGTGTGTGTGGGGGGGGGGGACCTAAACAGACTCATTCCATATTAAAAATTCGTTTTTTTCTGGTGATTGCGCCACGTATCACACAAACATATTCAATAAAATTGGTTGAGACGAAGAGAAAAACTTTAAAATCCGGACGTTTTGTCCAGCCTGCTCAGAAAACTGGACGTTATGTTCTAGCTGTCCAAAAATGTGGATGTTCTGTCCTTGGACTTTTTGTCCGTTGGACGTTATGTCCGTCGGACGTTCTGTCCCTCGGATGATTTGTCCGTTGGATGTTTTGGTCATGGATGTTATGTTTGTGGACGTTTTGGATCTAGACGTTTTGTCCGGATCCTGCTAAACCTTATGTCCCAGCCGTCCAAAAATGTGGACATTCTGTCTGTGAACCTTTTGTCCCTCCGACGTTCTGTCCGTTGGACCTTTTGGTTCTGGGCGTTCTGTCCGGCAACCCCCCCCCCACACAATCTGATTTTCCGGGGGGGGGGGTTAAGTTACGCTACTGCTCCTTTCCAAGCAGGGGGGACGTTTAGATTTGGACGTTCCGTCCGGCTCTACTATATTAAACTATTGGTAGTTTTGTTCGTTTTTCCCTGTATCTAATTTTTTTCTAAAATAAAAATTAAATGAAACGTTAAATATGAGAGAGTTTGAAAGGGTGCTATTCGACAAGTAAAACCAGTTCATAAATGCAGGGGCGCCCGAACTTAAATTTTTGGGAGGGGGAAAATTCTCAATTTGCCAAATGGAATTCAAATATTTGCCAATTGATAAAATACCTGTATGCACCAATACGTACTAATGGAAATGATCATGCGGACATTTTAAAATTGTCTCGAAATTTTCTGAATCTTTAGACAAAATTTGCTAAATAATTATTAGGGAGTCACAGCGACCTTCCTTGACCTCTCATCGGGGTAATCCTGGTTAAAAAACATTCCTTTTTGTATTATTTTAGTATAGTAAGCATCTAGGAGACATTTCATAATGCACTTAAATTAAGTGACTTAATATCAAAACTCGTTATTAAACTTTATTTATTTATTCTTAATTGCTCTTCCTTCTAGGTTATTTGTATTTAATTAGAAATATGCATCAAAAGTACCGAAACTAAATTCAAGTTTGAAAGCTGTAATAAAATGTAAAAAAAAGTTTTCAATTATAATGACTGTTTCTAAAAGCTTGGTTTGCACTAAAATAAAATAAGTATGTAATGTATAGTTTCTTGATTGCAAGACTCAATAATTGAAGTTGATCTTAATAACTTTAATTCTGAAGCAGCCAATACAATTTAAACTAAAAATTGAGAGGGGAATAAATATAGGTGTTATAGTAAAAGCTATTCATACAGAACTGTATACCGCCTATTTCTTATCTCAAATGTTTTATTTTAATTTTATTGACTGCTTTAGAATTACCATGACGAACATAAATACAGTTAAAACCCCTCTAATGCGGACACTAACGGGACAAATATTTTTGTCCGCAATAGAGGAGTGTTCGCAGGACAGAGGTTTAATATTGTTATCTGCCTTCAAATAAGGGAATTAAAATTTGTCCGTATAAGAGGAGTACTGCATTTGAGAGGTGTCCGTCAGGAGAGGGTTATTATAACTGTATATTAAAATAAATTCAATTTTTGAGTGTGGCAATCAAGAAGGCATATACTTGTATTATTTTATACTTTTTTTTTTTTTACGCGAACCAAGGTTTTAGAAATAATCTTTAGAATTGGAAATATTTTTTACATTTTGTTTTAAGGTTTTTACGTTGTGAAATTTATTTGAAGTGTGACTTTTCGAAATTCAAAACATATTTACTTGTTACCGATTCTTCTTTGGTAAAAAAAAAAAAAAAAACCACACACACACACACATATATTGGCTTTTGTCGGACGTCTTTTCATCCATAAGCTCATTAGTTTTTGCATTGAAAAAGGCTTTCCTAGTAACGCCAAAACACGTGTCTGCAGTAATTTGCAGTTTGCTTTTTGACGCTGTTATTTCTTACTTTACTTTTCAGCACAAAGGTACTATTTACTGTCAGACCACAGATTGTATGGAAAGACAAACATCCGTTTTACAGCCGGAAAAGGACGAATTTATTATTATTTTTTAGCGATGTCAACTTTTGCAGAAGCAGAGTCTCATTCAAATGAGCGAAATACGCGCATCAAATTTTTACTCTTCCCCCTTATTCACATAGATTCGTCGTATCTGGACGTTTGAACATTCCATGCAATCCGTGGTTGGACAGTATCTCATATTGACTTTCGTGTTAACATAAATGTATTGCATATAAAGAGAGAAGTAATAGCTGCTATTTATCTTTTTCAATAGTGCTGATTTGTATGCTATGCTCGAATTTAAAAGCACTTTTGAACAAGTATATGAAAAAAAAGATCTTTTAAAACCGCCGACAAATGTATGCTTCCAAAACTTATTAATTGAAGCAGTGAGAAGCAAAGGGATGCAAGTGGCAAAATTAAAAATTTGGAGATGACCAGTACAAATGGTAGGCGAACCCCTCCTCTCTCTTGAGGCAAGTCCTGGTAGTTGCTGCTGTACAGCATAATTTAGGAGGAAAATAATCAATGAAAGCCAAGGGCGGATACAGAAAAATCTTTTGGAGGGGGCACGAAGAATAGAATACCGCCCCCCCCGCCTTCGATGTTTCATAACAAAGTTTTGACGACTTTGTTTTTAAATGTGCGTGTTTTTTTTTTATTTATTTATTTTTTTTTTTTTTTTAGGATTCCTTAAGGTTAATGAATCTACTTCTAAGTACATGAATATTGTGTACTAATGTACTTTGAATGTGGACGGAATACATCTTTAACGTCTCAAGCCACTTAAATGCTAAACCCAATATAATGTCACCCAGATGCTAGACAATGAGCGGCTTTACCTAGGAACATAGTCATAATGATTATAACACGAGGGCAAGGTTATTAAATAAACCCATACCTCTCTTGAGTTATTTCAAATTAATTTAATTATAACTTCATAACATATATAAGTTTCACTGAAGAATTCAGAAACTATTTCTGTGTGAATTTCAAAGCAATTGCTGATTTGTTCTTAAAGCCATGATACAGTTGAGATAACATATTGATACTACATGCCGTTTCTATTAAAAATCATGACGTTTCTAAGAAACTACCACGTGATTTCTTTCATTTTGCATCTTTTATTAGCTGAAAAAGAAATCTATTATTTCGAAAATAGGTTCCTGGATCAAAATGAATATTTTAGGTGCGCCTACACATTTTTTTTTTAAATGTAAATTATTGATTCCGTCAAAGAAGAATTAGTGAGCGAATCGCGACAATACGTTCCCTTGAATTCGAAACCAGTTAGTTAAATGTATTCTGCAACTCTGGGCCTCTGACTTCAGTATAACTTCTTTAGCAAACAAAAATGCTTTTATTCAAAATATGCTAGGTGTGTGTGTTTTGTGTTCTTTTTAATTAGTTTCGTGAAAAAGGTGCAAGGGAAAGGTCAGTTATAAAGTAATAAATAAAACAGTGAAATTAATTAATCCTTTTGGGGGCCACGTGCCCCCTGTGCCCCCCCCTTAAATCCGCTACTGATGAAAGCCTACCTAGGACATTATCTTTATAGTCGTTTTACTCGAAACTTGAAAATGTCCACTTATATCCCTTTGCTTCTCAGTGCGTCAATTGTGAACAGTGTTTTTGGCAACAATTAAGAACCGGAAGTGAAACGCAGGGAGAAAGTAAACTGAAAAATAGTCTTTAAACGAGCTGATGTGTGCATCACATGACTTCCTTTTACACCAATTTAATGCTATTTCCCTATTATTGCAATTTTAATGGGATTCTCTCTCTAACTCTTTAAATATCACTAGCAATGGCCACATTGAAAGCAGATTTAAAAAAAAAAAAAAAAATCGCCAAATTTTTCGCCAAGTTGGCGACAAAACTTGGCAACCAAAAGACTGGCGATATATCGCCAAGTGACCGCCAAATTATAACACCACTTGAGTTTGCATCGAAATTAACAATGATTTCCCCCCAAAAAGGTGCAAAAGACCCCTTTAGAAACACCCGAATGCAACCAAAATAGGAGGTGCACAACTAGACCCCACTACGAGTCTATGTACCAAATTTCAACTTTCTAGGACATACCATTTTTGAGTTATGCGAGATACATACGCACATACGCACATACGCACATACATACAGACGTCACGAGAAAAGTCGTTGTAATTACCTCGGTGATGGTCAAAATGGATATTTCGCGTGTCTATACATTCTTAGGCACTTTTCCGCATGTGGTCGAATCGAAAAAAAAACTCAACATTCATTTGGGGGTGAGCAAAATGGAAATTAAGGGCGATTTTTGAGTGAAAATTTTTTCGCGAATACAATACTTCCTTTTTTGTAAAAGGAAGTAAAAATAGCTGAGTTTTAGCACATTGATTGACGTCTGTGTTCTAAGTATATTTAAAATATCGTATGGGAGGCAAAAATATTTTGAAACTAAGTCGAAAATTTCTCTTTTGATTTTAGCTCACTTTATCTCCAAAAAAGCCTAACGTTTTCTGAACTTTAAAAAATGGCCCTCGCAACACGCAAAAAAGACTTCGCCCAATTTATCGGTTGTTGATGAGGGCAGACAGTGTGGCTCCAATTCCATTGGAACAGTCGATTTCCCCCTAGGCTAGTGGGTACACAAGCTCTGAGAGGAAAAGACATCACGTTGACAGTTTTATGACGGTAATTGTAGAAAAAAAAGGATATTTGAGCATTTCCGCTGTGTGTGTACTTCTCTGCTGTATTGTGTATTCCTCCTCTGAGATAGATTCTATATACGGGTTTAGGATCTCTACTTTGAGGAGGAGATTCTTAGATAAGATAGCACTGGTCACTATTTTGACGGGGAAAAAAAACATCGTAAAAAAGTAAGATATCTTGTCCGTCAGATGAATGGGAGGGAATTGGAATAAGGCGATTTTTATTGCTTTTGTGATTCAAGTAAACGTCAAGTTAAATGAGAAAATGTAACTTACGAGACGGTGGGACCACCCCACTCTAATCCTGTTCTTTCTTTTATTTACCGTTTTCTATCTTGTCCAGGGGTGCCCACAAGGGGGGATTATGGCGCAAGTTGCGCCATCAAAATGGGGGGGGGGGATTTTTAAATTATTAATTTATGTATTTATTGATTTATTTTCAATTTAACTTAATATTTAATTTATTTTATTCTGTTTATTTTTTTAATTCATTTATTTGTGTGCGTGTGTCATTGGCGTAGCACAGAAATTTTCTAATAAAACAACAATAATAATTAAAAAAAAATTAAATACATAAATATATAAAAAATATTTAAAAGAATAATAAATAAAAAATATATTAAAAATAAAAAATAAATAAAAATTATAAAAAATGTATTAAAAATGAAAAATAAATAAAAAAAGAGCTAAAAATAAAAAAAGGGGGGGGAGGAGAGTTGAGGAAAATTTGGGGAGGGGGGGGGGGAATTTGCGCCATTGAACTTGGGGGGGATGGGCACCTCTGATCTTGTCTAGGGGAACGTCTCTTCGACTTTCTTGGCAGGGGCAAGAAAGAGAAAGTTCTAAGTTCTCGATTGTACAAACAAGGGCGCCCATATAGGGGGGCAAGGGGGGGACATGAGCCCCCCCCTTTGAAATTAGAACTTCCTTGTTTTTAGTACTTTTTTCTTTGCAAAAATGTAATAACGTTTCTTCTCCAGCCATTAATGAATAAGTTATTAAAAATGTCAAATTTCAATGACTCTTATCTGTCCAGAAATCGGTTTCCACGGGGGAAAATATCCTATTAAACCATGGTTAAAATATCTGAGCCCCCCCCCCCCTTACAATGTTGCACATGGGCGCCCATGTGTACAAATGACTATTCATGTAAAGCGGATGTGAAACTGTAATGAAGCGAAGCACTAGGCCACAAAGGCTTCAAATATGGAGTCAAAGATTTTTTTTATGATTTATAAGTCAAAAAACATGTTTTCTATGCTTGATTTTGGCAGAATTTATAACAACGTTTTTCGAGATCGGGGACACGAGCAAGGGCGGGTTCAGGAGAGGGTCAAAGGGTCAGCTGACCCCCTGTGACAAGAATTTTTTTACGACTACAACTTTTTTAATCTGAAAAATTAGTTCATGGAATCAATATTAACTTTTTTCCAACTATAGTTTATAGCTGTGGTTTCATATATTTCAAAGCTTATGGTAATGTGACCAGTCTGTCTGCCTAAAGGAATGGGCAGTTGAGTTTTGCTGAAAATTTGAAGGAATATGATCCATAGCGGAGGTTGTACCATTAAAAATTTAGGGGGGGGGGGATAGAAAAGTGCTCCCATTTGGGCGAGGGAGGAGGGTTTGCACATCATCCTTGGAGGGGATGCATCCCAGCTTAACTAATATTTTTAGCACAGGATTCATTGGCCTTTGAAACTTGACCCCCCCCCCCTTTACAAAAGTTTCTGGATCCGCCGGGTAAATAATTTATGAGTCCAAAAACATGTTTTTCAATGCTTAATGTTGCCAAAATTTAAAACATCATGCAATGACAATGGGGATACGAGGGCAAATAATTTCCGAGTCCAAAAACATATCTTTTTATGCTTAAAATTTCCAGAATTTAAAACATCATGCAATCACGACGAGGACACGAGGACAAATAATTACCGAGTCAAAAAACATGTTTCTCTATGCTTAATGTTGCCAGAATTTAAATCATCTGCAATCACAATGGGAACACGAGGGCAAATAATTTCCGAGTCAAAAAACATGTTTTTCAATGCTTAATGTTGCCAGAATTTAAAACATCATGCAATCACAATGGGGACACAAGGACAAATAATTACCCAGTCAAAAAACATGTTTTTCAATGCTTAATGTTGCCAGAATTTAAAACATCATGCAATGACAATGGGGACACAAGGGCAAATAATTTTCGAGTCCAAAAGCATATTTTTTAATGCTTAAAATTTCCAGAATTTAAAACATCATGCAATCACGACGGGGACACGAGGACAAATAATTACCGAGTCAAAAAACATGTTTCTCTATGCTTAATGTTGCCAGAATTTAAAACATCATGCAATCACAATGGGAACACTAAAGCAAATAATTTCGAAGTCAAAAAACATGTTTTTCTGTGCTAAATTTCTGCAGAATTTAAGACATTAATTTTGCTATCGGAGACCTTAGGGCAAATCTTTTGTGCATCCAAAAACATGTTTTCCTGTGCCTTATTGCGGCAAACTTTGATTCATATCATATTTTGGGGTCCAGGGGTGCCCACAGGTGGGGATTATGGCGCAAGTTGGGCTATCAATTTTTTTGGGGGAAAGGGGGGGGGATTTTTATTTATTATTATTTTTTAATTTATATATTGATTTCTTTTTAATTTATTTTATTGTTTTTATTTTATTCTGTTAAAATTTTATTTCATTTATTTATTTAGTTTGTGTGTGTGTGTGTGTATGTCATTGGCGTAGCACAGAACGTTTCTAATAATATAATAATAAAAATAAATAAATAAATATGTGATATTTAAAATATGATAGTATTAAAAAAATAAGAGAGCTAAAAAATAAAAAAGGGAAAGCGGGTTAGATTTTTTTTTGAGGGAGGGGGAGGATTAGCACCATTGAATTTGGGGAGGGGCACCCCTGTATACCGACAGCCCCGTTATACCACTCAGAGACTGCAGTTTCGACCTTGAAATGGACTCCTCAGTCTGAGAAAGACAACAAACGAGCTGGAAGCAGCTGTCATCTCATTGAAGCTGAGGCAGTCACAGGATTGCATGCATGTCTCCGTTTTACATTTTCCTTTAAAGTTATTCTTCGTTCATAAAATGTGTGGATTTTATTTGGTGTATTTTACATTCCTATTGTGCTCCTGAGAAACAAATTCAAAATGAATGCATCTTGGAAATAAAAAAAAAATAATAATAATTTGAATTTTCCCCTCTTGAATTCAAATTATGTTTTTCGCAATCACGAGTGGTTGTGTGTGTATGTAGGCGTGTGTGTTTATGTGTGTGCGGGGGGGTATGTGTGTTTGTGTGTAGGGGGTATGTGTATGTGTGTGTAGGCATGTGTGTTTGTGTCTGTGTGCAGGCATGAGTGTGATGAGTGTGTGGGTAGTTGTGTGTAGGCATAAGTGTGATGAGTGTGTGAGTAGTTGAGTGTAGGCATGAGTGTGATGAGTGTGTTGGTAATTGTGTGTGTATGTGTAAGTGTCTGTATGTATGTGTTTGAGTGTATGTATGTGTTTATTTGTGTGTTTGTGTATGTGTGTGTAGGTGTATGTATTCGTGTGTGTGTGTATTTGTGTGCGTGTGTAGTTGTGTATGTATGCGCATGTGTGTAGGACATGGATGCAACCTGGAGACGGCTTTCGCTATAGGAGCAGCATCTGGAGGACCCGGTCGACGGTGATTGTGCGGAGGGTGGCGCTGGGAAAATAAAATCAAAGGACATCAAAACAGTCAAGTGAGAACAATAAGCTGTCGTGATTGCTCAAGAAGAAAAAAAAATGTTAATAATAGAACTGAAAAAAGTGTCCTGCTTTTAGTTCTAGAGTTAATATTTTTAATGTTTGAAAACAGTTGTAAAAGTTGTTGCTTTTGCCTTTATTGAGTTTCTACGAAATGGTGCCATCTCTGAAGTGCATCAGTGGCGCTAGGTTGCAAGTTAGTGGAAATATTTCATAACTCGCCTAGGCTTTAGTTATACCAGGGGTGCCCACCCCCTAAGAGCAAGGGCGTACCCCACCTAAATATCGAGATGACACCCCCCCAAGTAAGATCCCCCTTAAATGAGAAAAATACCCCTCAAAACACCTCCTAAAAAAATTCAATGGTGCAGTCTGTGCCATGCCCCCCCCCCAGGTGGGCACCCCTGGTTATACAAAAATAAACTCACATCTACGGGGGTGATTCTCGAAAAAATGTCCTGTGCGTATACAGTACAACCTCGATATCTTAAATCTCTCTTGACGGGGAAAAATTTCGAGATATCTAGTTTTCAAGTAATCAAGGTTTTTAAAAAATTACACTAGTAGCACATTTACACACACGTACGCTATATGCATTTATACTATGGGACCACTTCGAATTACGATCAATAAAGTAGTCTTCAATATTTCACTAGATTTGAAATTTTCTAATTGTCAAAAGTGCACAGGATGAGATTTTGAAATGAACAACAATTTCAACTTGGTTTTTTAACCTAAAAATTTAAAAATTCTAATTTTATCTTTACCCAGTAACCTCACATTCAAAAGTTAAAAAAGCTGAATGATAAAAATGATTATCGCATTTTCTGTTTTCGCTTGAAAACTGACGGACGAAAAATCGAACCCCTTTCCTCAAAGTGGACAACATGTTCGAGAGAAATGCACAAAGATTCTAAACTCCGGGGAAAATACTGCACCCCCTTCATGCCAACACTCCCCTTTACCTTTCCCCAATCCCCTATTCACAATATTTCGAAGAAAAGGGATGAAAAACGTTAAGCAATTGTCTCTGGAACTGGTTTTACTACAAAAATTGCCAAAGCAAAACGACAATTGAAACTTGCTTCTGTGCAAAACTTTCGACATATCAAGGGTTTGGAAAAATAAATTTCGAGATAACTATGGAAAATACATAGGGGTTTTTATAGAAAATGCTGGGGAAAGTTTTTGTTTCGAGACATCAAGGGTTTCGAGACAAGGAGGTTCGAGATATCAAGGTTTGACTGTATATAACGCTAAGTTTTTCATTTTATTCAAGTAACTATTAATCAAATATAAGATTAACTGTTATGCTTTCATTGCATATTAAAGCGTGTATTATTCCCCAACAGCATTGTTTTTGTATTGTTTGCAGGCTTTGGTTAGCTGGAGAAAATAAAAAACATAGCAGACCAAACGGGACATTTTTTCGAGAATCGCACCTAATGGCACAAATGATCCAGAACAGCAGTCTCGTAGTGCTGCCATCTATGTACATAACAGAAGAGCTACTGCTTACCTAAAGACATTTTTCGTTCCAGGGGCAAAAACGAATTTAGAAACACTTTGAAATTACTGTCGATTTTCGCACAGTTTTTACGAAATAAAAATATATAACTTTCCATGAAAATGTAGAAGTTTTTGACACGAAATGAAAATTTAAAAGTAGAATATAAAACTGGAATGTCGCACCTCCCACACATGAGCCATATTTAGTAGTGCTGCCATCTTTACTCTTGATGTGGAACTAGAAATATCCCCAAGTGTTTCCATGGGGAATACGAGCTAACTTTTTTAGAAAACTGTCAAACTGTTTTAACTTTCCAAAAAACTGTGGTGCACACAAAATAAAAAAATTGTTTCAAAAAAAAAAAATCTGAATGCCTCAAAAAGAAATAATAGCATTGAAAAGTAGAATACGAATTTAAATGTAGTAGCATTTCCAGCGAAAGAAATATACTTAGCTATGCTGTTTATCTAGACCACTTTTAAACGAACTAGGAAATGTGATTTTGCATAAAAGTTTGGGCTCACATTAAACAAGAACCTGTTTTTTTTTTTAAATTTCTGAACATGTTATCCTTTTTTATGATATACGGGGGTCAAGAATGAATAAAATATATTTAACCATATAAATTTGGAAGGATGTTCAACCAAACGCTTTGTTATTGTACGGGGAAATTCAAATGTTCAATTGCCTTAAAAGTGTTTCTTCTTGTTCCAAGAAGAAGAAACACTTTTAAGGCAATTGAACATTTGAATTTCCCACTACCCACACACTCATACCTGCACACAGACACACATGCCTACACACACATACACATACCCCCTACACACAAACACACATACCCCCCGCACACACATAAACACACACGCCTACATACACACACAGCCATTCGTGATTGCGAAAAACATAATTTGAATTCAAGAGCGGAAAATTCAAATTATTATTATTATTTTTTTTATTTCCAAGATGCATTCATTTTGAATTTGTTACTCAGGAGCACAATAGAAATGTAAAATACACCAAATAAAATCCCCACATTTTATGAACGAAGAATAAATTTAAAGGAAAATGTAAAACGGAGACATGCATGCAATCCTGTGACTGCCTCAGCTTCAATGAGATGACATCTGCTTCAGCTTGTTTGTTGTCTTTTTCAGACTAAGGAGTCCATTACAAGGTCGAAATCACTTTGAGTCATTCCATTTCAAATCAGGCAGGCAGGTATGAAAAGTGTCATATGACCATCACCGATTTTTTTGAAAAAAATACAGTAGTTACAACTAAGGGACATATGAAATATCCCAAAAGGATTTTGCAAGAAAAATTTTTTTTCTTCAGTTACAGCCTATTAAAATTCTGCACAAAATCCGCCATTTTGGAAAAAACCGGCAAAACACTCCATTTCAAATGGACATTATTTCAAAAGTATTTAACCTATTTGAATAATTCTTTTTTCTAAAAATAAATAAGGACCCATATATCCTCTAGACATCGCTTTTGAAAGTTTAGTTAGGTTTTTTGATAAAGAAAAAAAATCAGTTTTGTAGCGAAAAAACTGCATTTTTACCGATTTTATGATTTTTTTTTCTTCATGAAAAAAAGGTTTTTTTTTACTAAACGGAGATGGCAGTCTAAAGTCCTTATATGATAGTTTCATAACATATTTTATTATAATCCTTGGATGCATACAGCCTCGGAAATAAAATTTTAAATTTCGAAAATTTTCAAAAATTAGCGATTTTTGAAGTGATTTTACTCAAAACCATTTTTTAAAAATCTAAAAATTGGCTCATTTGAACCCCATATAATGCTTAACAAGTGAGTAGACACCGCATCCCGTATTTTTTCCCATAAAATGTTTTATGATTTTTTGAAAGTGACCTTATCGCCCATGGCATGCATGTAAAATAAAAATTTCTAATAATTTCAGTAACTGAAATTCTGGTTATATTAATGCCTAATAACTACAATAAAGGTGCCCTTTATCAGGAACAACTAAATTCTTACTAACTTTTAATAATATATTTGTAACAAACCGCTGTCGATGACCTAGTCAATTCGTCTTTTTGTAAGACTCGGTGCGTAGTCTTTAGATAGAAGAGCCTTTGGTGATTATATTAATGACTAATAGCTACGATAATGATGTAATTTATCAGAAACAGTAAAAATCTATATTTTTTTTATAAATATTAGTTTATTTTGTCTCCAAAGCTATGCATTCACCGTTACTTTCATATGCAGCAACGAATCATATTTTTTCTCTTTCAATTCTCTTTCTCTTCAACTCAATTACGCGACAGGGGAAACCATCAAAGGGAAGAACAATACAATGCATTTAAAACGATTAATTTTAATTTCGTGCTTTGGTTGACACTGGCGAATGTTGTCACATAATTTTGGGATCCTACTTAGTGTGATTACTTTTATACGTAAGAATATGTATACTAAATTCATACCGCAAAACTCACTTGTAGTTTAAAAAGCACTGTTTTATGAGAGAAATAATTAATTGAACATGGTTGTAAGTTGAGGTAACCAAACAGATCTCACCAAAGGTAGCTATTATAGCCAGGGATCCAATTTTTAACAAAAGAAGGTCAGGATCCCTATAGTCTTCAGAACTTAATTTAATGCTTAAGTGGCCTGAATTCGGTCAAAAATACAAAAATTTGAGTGAAACAAATAAGGAAGTATGGGATCTCAGCTCCCATAACAATTAGGCGCTGATCAGCAGAAAAATATATTCATTTAACAAAGTACAAAAAGACGAATTGACCGGGTCATCAGAAGCGGTTTGATACTGCTACATTATTAAAAGTTAGTAAGATTTTAGTTGTTCCTGATAAACAGCACCTTTATTGTAGTTATTAGGCATTAATATAACCAGAATTTCAGTTACTGAAATTATTAGAAATTTTTATTTTACATGCATGCCATGGGCGATAAGGTCACTTTCAAAAAATCATAAAACATTTTATGGGAAAAAATACGGGATGTGGTGTCTACCCACTTGTTAAGCATTATATGGGGATTAAATGAGCCAATTTTTAGATTTTTAAAAAATGGGTTTTTTGAATAAAATCACTTCAAAAATCGCTATTTTTTGAAAATTTTCAAAATTTTAAATTTTATTTCCGAGGCTGTATGCATCCAAGGATTATAATAAAATATGTTATGAAACTATCATATAAGGACTTTAGACTGCCATCTCCGTTTAGTAAAAAAAACTTTTTTTTCATGGAGAAAAAAAATCATAAAATCGGTAAAAATGCAGTTTTTTCGCAACAAAAATGATTTTTTTTCTTTATCAAAAAACCTAACTAAACTTTCAAAAACGATGTCTAGAGGATACATGGGTCCTTATTTATTTTTAGAAAAAAGAATTATTCAAATAGGTTAAATACTTTTGAAATAATGTCCATTTGAAATGGAGTGTTTTGCCGGTTTTTTCCAAAATGGCGGATTTTGTGCAGAATTTTAATAGGCTGTAACTGAAGAAAAAATTTTTTTTCTTGCAAAATCCTTTTGGGATATTTCATATGTCCCTTAGTTGTAAGTACTGTATTTTTTTCAAAAAAATCGGTGATGGTCATGTGACAGACCCTGCCTGATCTGAAATGGAATGGCTCCTTTAATGTTGCGAAGTCAAAGCCTGACTGGTTTTGGGGGTAAAAGAGCAGGAGGTGACACGGGGGCAAATAATTTAAAAGTCAAAACACATGTTTTTCTAAGCTTGATTTCGGCAGAATTAATGACAACGTTTTTTGATATCGGGGACACGAGGGCAAATAATTTAGCCGTCCAAAACGTTTTTTTTTCTTTGTTTAATTTTGCCAGAATTTAAAACATCATGCAATGACAACAGGGACACGAGGGCAAATAATTTCTGTGAGAAAAAATATGTTTTTCTGTGGCACAGAATTTAAGACATCATATTTTGCTATGGAGGACCTGTGGACAAATCTTTTATGCATCAAAAAAAAAAAAAAAAAAAATGTTTTTCTGGGGCTTATTTCGGCAAAATTTAAGGGATCCTATTTCGATATCGGTGACACTTCTGAGTCGAAAAACATGTTTTTCTATGCTAAATTTTGGCAGAATTTTAGACATCATTGGAGACACGAGGGCAAATAATTTATAAGTCAAAAAACTTGTTTTTCTATGATTAATTTGGGCAGAATTCATGACGACGTTTTTTGATATCGGGGACAAGAGGGCAAATAATTTTTGCGTTCAAAAAAGTGTCTTAGTTTTGAAAGAATTTAAAACATCATATTTTGTTTTCGGGGACACCCAGGGCAATCAATTTATGCTTCCAAAAACAATTTCTTCAATGCTCATCTTCGGCAGAACCAAAAACATTATATTCGATATTTGGGACATGTGGGCAAATAATTAGAGAGTCCAAAAACTTGTTTTTCTGTGTTGTTTTTGGCAGAATTCAAGGCATCATTTTGTCACTTGTCAGCCCCGCTTAACCGGTTGACGGTTAAACGAATCCCCCCCCCCGGAACTGAATATTTCCCCATAGACGCAATATAGTCCAGTCAATAGGTAGAAAAAAACGGGCTTGGCTTACAAAAAAATGGGGTCAAAGATTTTATTTTTTAAATATGTGTATACTAGTGCCAATATGAAAAAACCAAGTTATCCAACACGAAAGACCTCAGGAGAAGTTTTGGGGGCTGAAAACCCCCCAAAATTTGCGACTTTTTGTGTTATTTTTAAAATATCTCAAAAATGGTTAAAATTAGGAAAAACTTTCAATACAAATGTTAAAGAGGATTAAATTTCCTCCAACTTTTGTCTTTACAACATTTTTGTAGCATGAAAAGCAAGCGAGTTACAACCTCTTGAAAGTCACACTTTTTCTGAACCCCTCAGCAAAGTGCGTGAAAGCGCATCGGATAACGAAGGAAAATAGGAGAAACGCCGGCAGTCTGACCTTGGAAATGATTTGCAGCTGAGGGTAAATGCCTCCCTTCCCTTTAACTTAAACAAAACACCCCCATTCTATCCCCCCCCCCTTTTTTGTTCTCTCCAAATGAGATGAAACGACTCAATAGCTACTCATGTTGGTCACTTCCGAGTTCGAGCGCAAGTTATGTTTTATCAATCAGTGTTCTGTATTACATTTTTTTTTCTAGAAATGAATACGCCTGACCAAGGTGTTTTTATTATTATTATTATTATTATCATTATTATTTGTGAAATCAGTTTGAATGAATGCGAAATAAAGATTGAAGGAGAAGGGAATAGAAAATCTTCAAAGATGCAGCGCAAAACGTCAAAATGAAGAACATCAGAGTTTTTTGAAGGACTTAAAAGAAGTGACAATTCACACTGCCTGTCACAAATGCTATATCAATGAGCAATCAATCTCTTCCCTTGAAGTAATGGTTGAACCTAACATGTTAACTAAATTCCTCAAGAAAGATTTCTGGCAAATTATAACAACAAGAATTGTCTTATTCAACTTCTTGAGACATATTTCGAAGTGTGTGGCATTGAAGTCAGGCAGACTCAAGAAGATGCCGACTTACTTACTGCTCTTTCAAAGGTGAAGGAAATTGAAAAGGTTGTTATAGCGGGTGAGGATATAGATCTGTTGGTGCTGATGACAGCTTTAGGACAGCCTTTCAGCAACTTATGCTTATTAAAACCTGGAAGAGGGAATGCTTGTGATTTGTTTTTTTCCCCACTAAATCTTTTAAGTTTGACCCCAGCAATATTCCTTTCATCCATGCATTTAGAGGGTGTGATACGACTTCGGCAATCTTTGGCCAAGGCAAAATTAAGTTGTACAAAATAGTCAAAAAAAAAAAAAAAAAAAAAAAAAAACTCCTGAAATTAAGGAATCTTTTGAAGTATTTATGGACCCTATCAGTCATCATGATGTCGTAACTGCAGCTGGAGAAAACATTTTGAAAATATTATACACAGGTGACGTAAAGTATTTGAACCTATCTTTGAATACTTTGCGATTTAATCTTTTTATAAAACTAGTATACAGGACTAAAATAAATCTTGCAGGGCTACCTCCAACGTGCGGGGGGGGGGGGGGGTGATGCTGGACGTTATCACTCATATCGGTGCTACCACCAAATTCAAAGTTGGTTAAGCAACATAATTAATCCAGAGAAATGGGGTTGGAAACGCAGAACGCAAGGTCTAATGTCTGCTGACACGAAAAGAGATTCAGTTACTCAGAATCTTTTGAAGATTGTACCATGTACCTGCAAGAAAAATTGTACTGGAGCCTGTTCTTTTCGCAAGGCAGGCTTAAAATGCTCCAGCACGTGCAAACACTGCAGTGGCACAAATTGTGAAAATGTTGCAGAAATTTCATCTTTGGATGAGACTGCTGAAGATGATTTGTTCTAGGAGCTTTTGGAATTATTGCAACAAGGAAATGAACAATTAAAGGGACCACAGCTTCTTTCTACCCCCTACAGATTCTGAATCGGGAGAACCTGCGCCTTCAAAACGGCTTCGAAGAAGATAAACAGCGTATTTTGTTGTCCTTTCTCTATTTGCTTTAAGGTTGAATGAATCTTCCTGTAATTTAGATGTATGTATTAAGCTTCTACAGTTGGATTTTCATTTTGAAAGGTAATTCTTTTGGGTTTTTCATGCCTCAAAAAGTCAGTTTCTGCAGAATTTTTTCAAAGTGTTCATTACGTATTACTATTGTACCTTCATTTATGCATTATTATGTCTATTGTTTGCTTATTATCACCCTAATATTCATTCATTCACATTTATATTCAAATATCGCATGCTCGCTGTGGTAATGCCACATATTCCTATCTCGCATCGGGGTGCCGTTAACCGCATTTTCTGATGAACGGAGCCCACACTCTCGTTTCCTTATAACATTGCCATGGGGCTCCGTGGGTCCTCTCCTTGACCTTGTTCGGCTAGGGGTGCGTTTGTTGCGCTCCCTCTTGTTGGTTCCGGGCTCTTGGAGTCCCTTCGCGATCTTTCTGGAAGGTTCTTGAAGGTTCGCGGAGCGGAGATGACTTCCGTTTTCTGGGCTGGCAACGCCTTTTTCCGGAGCTCGAGCGGCAGTTGGGGATGTGAGAGGTGAGTGCGTGGTTGCTGGTGTTTCTCGCTTCATCGGATTACTATGATGGCCATACGGGTGAGCTCTTTTTGATTATGTTTCTAAAATAGCAAATTGGATTTACATATTGATGTGCTTTATGAAGATTCCATGATAATAAATGACAAGGTGTATAAGAACCTGGTCTTCTTTTTACCCCCCAACTTGACACCTTCACACTTAAAAAACTTGTTGTTTAGTGGTTGAACCTTTTCTTTTTTTTTCCAGGAAGAACCATACTTAATGTTTAAAAATGCTGAAGGTGGCCAGATATTGGAAGGAAATGACATGTTCGAAGGTTATTGCAAAGATCTGGCTGATTTAATTGCCGACAACTTAAAGATAAGTTTTATCATCAAATTAGTGAATGACTCAGCTTATGGTGGAAAGGATCCTACTTCATCAGTTGGCTGGAATGGAATGGTCGGCGAACTTATTCGCAAGGATGCTGATATGGCTATCGCCCCTCTGACCATAACATCAGCGCGAGAAAATGTAATTGATTTCACCAAACCTTTTATGTCCATGGGAATAAGTATTATGATCAAGAAACCAATGAACCGACTTCCAGGTGTCTTTTCTTTCATGAATCCCTTATCCGAAGAGATCTGGATGTGTATCATCTTTGCTTATGTTGGAGTTTCAGTAGTCCTGTTCCTTGTTAGTCGTTTCTCACCCCACGAATGGAGATACGAAGACAATTTTATGGGACCATCAGCATCGAACGATTTCTCATTACATAACAGTCTTTGGTTTTCTTTGGGCGCCTTCATGCAACAGGGTTGTGACATTTGCCCCAGGTACGAGGGAAGTTGTTCATTGGCAAAGACATACTTTGCATAATGACCCTTAAAAGTGTGGATTTAGTTTAAAATATATGAAATGTTACAGTTCATGTTGGAATGAAAAACTGAACAACACAATAATTCAGCTCGCTTGTAATAGAATAGATGGTACGAATTATGTGCTTTAAATGAATGAGAAGATTGTGTATTTCAGTTTCATAATACATCATCTGTTTTGGAGTCTAGTGGGATCTAATCTGTCAGCCAGAATTGCTATGTATCCATCGGGGGGGGGGGGGGGGGAGCAAGAAACTCAAACTACTCTTACTGTCGATAAACTCTCTGAAACTCAAGTTTCTATTCAAGTTCTATTAATTATGACGCCTTGCTTTCGGTGTTAAAGATTTTTTTTCGGAGTGGAGGAAAACTGCTTATATTCAAAGAGTTATAGCAAGCTTGCTATTTGTGCTACAAAAAAGTTGTAAATACAAAAATTGTAGGAAATTTTATGATCTTTAAACTTTATATTTGATACTTTTTTCTAAGTTGAACCATTTCGGAGATATTTTGGAAAAAACAAAAAAAAGTCATAAATTTTTGTGGTTTTTCGGCCCCCAAAAGTTCTCCCGGGGTCTTTCGTGTTGGATAACTTGGTTTTTCCACTTCGGCACCAATATGTACAAATTAAAAAAAAAATCTTTGACCCCATTTTTTGCAAGGTAAAATGTATCTATTGACTGGACTAATATTAAAGGTCGCCACTTAATCGAACCATTTCCCCAACAATCAAATAATACAGGGTGTCCGAGAAAGATCCGTACAACTTCAAAAATGATTGAAAAAGAAACAATAGGGTTACAGCGAAACTAATACTCGACGTTAAATCTCGGTTATCACAAATTTGCCATTTCAACTGCGCTTGCGCGCGGACTTAGCAAGATTTTTGAAATCAGCTAAAATTACTTACAAACATTTTAAATTTGGTAATAAATATGAGATGGCAACAGATAAAAATTAGAAATCACAAAGCTTTCTCTGATTTAGTTTTTAGGCTTCGGTAAAGATTGAATTTTGCGTCTTAATTATTAATGGATTCGGTGTCTAATTTGTCTGTCCCTTTTATGGATCAAATTTTTAACCTCAGAAGAGCGTACTGGAATTGCAGCATCACTTCTAATACAAAGCCGAACCCTCAACCTAAATAAAAATGTATAATAATAAGTTATTTACGCCTAACGAAAAATATCCGCAAAAGACGGATTTCTGTACTCATATTCCAATCACTTTTGAAGTACACAACGTATTTTACATTTATGGTAAACAAATATTTCCAAACTAATAAATATTGAAGTGTCACTTTTCTCTTAAGATTATCAGTTATTCATATCCGTAGTTTCATATGATATATCACGAAATAGCTGTGAAAATATTCTAACGCATTCATTAATTTGGTTAAACTCTCGCTCAGCCTAAATATAAACAAGCAACACGAAATCTTAAAACAGAAAGCCCAAAAAGCTAAGTCCGCGCGCAAGCGCAGTTGAAATGGCAAATTTGTGATAACCGGGATTTAACGTCGAGTGTTATAAGACCCTTTCGTAGCACGAACAATATCAAGACAATAATCCAATTCCATCCACGACAGTTTCAGCATGCTAACATCAACAGTAGCTACAGCTGTTTGGATGCTTATTGGATTTTGTTTCGATAAACCACGCAACACATTGAGCTTTCTTCACGTCATTGAAATATCTAAAATGTCTATTTAATAGTCCTTTGCGTGACATGTAGCGCATCTATGGTCAGAAACAT
This sequence comes from Uloborus diversus, assembly GCF_026930045.1. Lineage (NCBI taxonomy): Eukaryota > Metazoa > Arthropoda > Arachnida > Araneae > Uloboridae > Uloborus > Uloborus diversus. The sequence goes on from NW_026558832.1 coordinate 52,730, forward strand.
ACTGCAGAAAAAACCTTTTTGAGTTATTCTAGCTAATGTACTAATTAGTTTTGCTGTAACCCTATTGTTTCTTTTTCAATACATTTTTGAAGTTGTACGGATCTTTCTCGGACTGTATTGCTCAGCTTTCGAAAATATTTTAAAACTAGTGGTACCTGCACGGCTTTTCCCGTAATAGAAAAATTAAAAGGTTTTTTGGTTCGCCTGTATATTTACAAATAATGTATGGTGAATTTTCTCGCCAATTGGCTTGTACCCATGTTACAGTTCCACGTTATGATAATTTCGTATCTCGCCAATTGGCTTGTGCCCATGTAACGGTTCCACGTTATGATAATTTCGTAAATTACTCGTCGATCTTATGAAAATTTTGTTCTTAAAATTGGAATAGACAAAGAACTAAATCGAATTTTCGAAAAATCGCTTCGAGGTGCACACCCCCATGCTACAAACTAACTTTGTGCCAAATTTCATGAAAATCGGCCGAACTGTCTAGGCGCTATGCGCGTCACAGAAATCCTACAGACGTCCAGACATCCTCCGGACAGAGAGACTTTCAGCTTTATTATTAGTAAAGATAATATATTAAAAATCTATGGAGTCCTCCCCAACACACACATACAAGCATCCTTTCACTATTTTTTTGACATTACTTTTTTATTATATAGAAATTGAGATAATTGATAACATGGTGCATGTTCTCCCAGTAGATGGCGCTGGGGCCATGCATGGATGAAAAGCAACTGAGAATAGGTCAGATACCCAAATTGAACTGCGAATTATGAAATGAATATCACACAAGGCATGCAAGACAAAATTTCCAAGGCTTAGATAAATTTGTAAGGAAATAAATGCGGCAACAATTAAAACTCAAAAGTTTTCCTCCGACAGCTAAAGAAGAGGCATAATTGTTAGAACAACTTTTCATTCAAACAACTTTTTTGGCTTAGGACGCCATTTTGAATTTTTAGGGTTTTTGCATCCTGAGTTTCAAGACTTTGACTGTGGTAAGTATACTTTAACCTTCGAAACGTATTTAAATTATTTCAGTGTTAGCATAGGGAGGAGGTTGGCCCAAAGGGGGTAGGTTATTTGGCTTTTTATCGTTACAATTTTGGTTATATTTTCTAGCAGGGATCTTGAACTTCAAAAAAAAAAAAAGTGATTCTTTCATTATTTCAAACCCAATATTTATGTATTATCAAACATTACAAACACTCGAAAAACCCGCTTTGTCCTACCCAGTGGGCCTAAAGCAGGTGCCGGTTCGGGTAAAGCGAGTAAGCTTACATAATTGCGTGGTGTATTTGTCAGTCAAATATGAAGTGTTAGTCAACACCAAAAAGTGTTGTTAAACAAAGTTAACAAAGTGCTGTGAGTGGAAGTATTAACTAAATATGAATTGAACGTTCTTTTTCTCAAAGGATTTGAACAATTCTGAAGAAGTTGGAAAGTTTGAAGCATAAAATAAAATACATTGAAGATTTAGGTAAGTACTTGATAAGTATTTTCAAGTGTAGAATTTGATGATGTAAAAAAATAATAATAAATAAATAAAAACATTTTACAATATATAGACTTTGATCTTTTTTGTGTAGATTCAAATTCATGATGAACTCTGCAGTTTGATGATGGATTGAGCGACAGAGATTTGATTCATCTCCATGGTGCAGGTTTCATCATGATTGTGAATTTATCGAATTCTAATGTCATGCTATTTAATTTAGCTTTCTGTTCCTTGAAAGATTACTTTACTTTAAGAGCTCTTTCGCTATTTGGGTGACTATTTTTCATTTCAGCGGAACTTTTACTCGTGTTTAATGTATAATTTCGTTTTAAAGTCGTTGAACTCATTAAAGGTCATTCTGCTTTTTAATTTTCTATTACAGCATAAATGTTAGCAAATTGAATGAAAATTTTTGCAGTCGTCTCATTTTTGATTTAAATAATTTTATTTTGGTAACCTTGCTGATTTATAATAATCCTAAATGAATAGATGTTTCCGGTCTCTTGGTTTAGATTTGCAATGAAAAATACTTCTCGCGCAGGCGCTGGAGTCCACAATTGACGCCAATGAAGAAAGATCGCCAGATTCCCAATTATCGAAATCTTCCGGCTGAGAGGATGGGGATATTTTGAGAATTGGGAATCTGGCGCGGTCGTCTCATTTTCGGCGTAATTAATTTTATTTTTGTAACCCTGCTAATTTATAGTAACCCTATGTGAATAGATATTTCCGATCTCTTTGTTTTGATTTGCAAAGAAAAATTCCTCTCACGCAGGCGCAGGAGCCAAAAATTGACGCCAATGAAGAAAGATCGCCAGATTCCCAATTATCGAAATCTTCCGGCAGAGAGGGGGGAGACAGTGGTGACCGGGGCACAAATGATACCAGTATTTTTAGTCGTCACTCGTTTTTATGACACTTTTCCGTTAGAAGTACGTCACTTGGTTTGACGACTTGTTAACTTTCCACCAATAGAAAAATTGCCTGAACTGATTGGCGATACCCACAAGTATCTGACGACCTTAGAATTTAGAAATTGAAGTTGCTGAATGTCGCCGATGAAGAAATTATTAGTTTGCAATAGTGATAAATGAATTAAGATTGTCAGAGATACTAATGCGCCAAGTGACATACCTTTAAATGGAAAATTATCGCTTTTATTTACTTACCGCGTGGCGATTGGCGACAGCTAATCTTGATGTTTGAACCACACTACATGCTGATACTGGATACACTGTACATACACTAGGGTACATACACTAGACCCCAGTAATTGGCAGGTCACCAGTGATTGGCACTTCCAACAAAAATGTCCTAAAATAAGATTTTTATGCAATCTTTTAAAAGTAGAAGGCTATGTAACAAGTGAGTGTACATGTACTTCAAATATTATAACTTCAATTCATATTACAAAATGGTAGCACTGCATAGGAAAGAGAAACAATTGTGGCTTGTGTCAAATCAGCCATTTTTGTTGCAAAAGCTTCTTCTCTGGCTTGAGGGAAGCATGCGCATTAATCCATTAAAATCTGACTTAAAATATATCTTAACAAAACTTTTGATAACCAAAATTTAAATTAAAAGATGTTACTTTGAGTGGGTAGAAGTAAATTTTTTGTCTCTTTTTTGGGTTTTTGAAGAAATGGTGGATGCCATTTATTGATGCTTCAGTTTTGCTACTCCCTAGTAATTGGCACATGGGCTTATAGTCCCTAATGTGTTGTTCAATGTGTCACTAGTTTAATTTCTGATACTTTTGTAGCAACAATATTATATGGTTTATACAATTGATTTGAATCCTCCAGATGCTACTATTGAATTTTTAAAAGAATAAAAAACAAATATGCATGACCATCACAATCGGATATCGCGATTGTATTGAAGTGCTCCATTTTTTATGATCCTTTTGAATCATCGGGTTGATGTTCCTTTTTGTGTGAAAACAGCTGTTATTCGTAAAATCAAAACTGCACGCCAACTGATGAATCGGCAATAATCTCAATATTTTTTTTTCCATGTCACATTCCAAATTTTTATTTATCTAAAATACGTTTTTAACGTCAAGATGTGTGATTTAACAATTATATAAAATTACCTACTTTAAATCAATTTTCATTATGTTTATGATGATAAAATTTGTTTGTAATCTAAAATTGAAAAAAAAAAGTGATTTTTTCAGTTTTATTAACATGTGCCAATTACTGGATGGCAAGGTGTCATACACTGGGGTATCAGGTGCCAATTACTGGTGATTTTGGTGACTTTTTATACACATATTTTTATAAAAATATCTGTTCAATGATTTTTGATTTTAGTGAACTAAATAGGCGTATAGATGTGCATTCTTCGATACAGAAATATTAACAAGTAAATATTTCTTTTGTAAGAAATGAAAACAGAGGTAAGTTTAAGGTCAAACTCTTAAAGTGCCAATTACTGGGGTCCTTACCCTATATGGTTTCTAAAAAATTAGACAAAAAAGACGGTGCTTACGTATTAACGCTACCACAGCTAAAAATTTGGCGGTTTTTCTCTTGTTGCCAAAACAAGGAATCCGAAAGATATCTGCGTGCGTGTGAGAACAACAAATGCGCCAAATGATTGCTCTTTATTGGCGCATTAGCACAACTTCTGCTGCTGCGTTAATACATAGAACCAAAAAAACTGAGGAATTGCTTCACATAGTAAAAAATGAAGACAACTACCACCAGTACCTTTGGAATCAAATATCGAAGAGAACTCGATACAGCTTCCAGGGAATTCAAATTCGTCCTTGTTTTGTGCTCGTCAGTCTAACAAAGCGAAAGCAGAGCTCAAGTTTGAAATACCTCGCAAAGAGCCAAATATATCATCTCCTTGGTAGTAAAGAACATTTCAGCACACTACTAGGAAAAAACCGAAGGTATCTTTAGTTTTAGAGAACCACGTTCGGGAACCCCTCCGTTACGTGTGAAAACATTTCTAGCTACCAGGGGGAAGACGTACTCAGCTTCTTTATGGGTTTTTCGCCGTTATGGCGATTACAGACTGACAGGTCAAAAACGATGGCGAAACTTGGGTCTCTGGATGCTGTGGGATGTGTGATTCAGCCTAAGTCCAAGTGTGGGGCGGTGGCTTGTAGCTTTATGACATCAACATTACATCGTGAGAGTTGATGGGAAAAAATCAGGTATTAATATCTACCATTTTCTCTCTTAAATAATAGACATATTTTCTTTTTATTTCTCTGCAACATATTTGCAGTGGTACAAGTTAAAAAAAAAACCTCGAACATAAAACCTTATTCATATTTAAAAAATATATAAGTACAATATTGGAAATTTCTTCGAGTTACCGCAAAAGTGTAAAGCACAGGTGTGCAGAAAGAATGTGTGTATTTATTTTTGACAAATAACTAAACGTGCTGGCGGGATAGAACCACCCTAAAAAGTTTGCGATGATTCAACAGTTCATGACCGACGCTTGACCCAAAGATTTCATTTCACAATATTAACCATACAACTTCGGAAATGACTATTCCGTTATTCATCGAGTAATTTTTCATCCGAAAAAATAGCCTTTGGGGCCTGAAGAAACATTCAAGTGAAGTTGTATTTTCATTTATATTTTTCGGTTTATAAATACATATGTATAGGGAAGGGGGTTCTCAAACGGTGGATCACGACCCCCAGGGGTGTCGCGAGATGTGGAAGAAATATTTAAAGAACATTAATTTATTGCAAGATTATAAAATCGGTAAGGTATTCTCTCTTATAAAATAACTCAAGGGACAAAAATTCATGTTTATTTTACTAATTACCTGTGTTTCTGAGGAAAAAACTAAACGATTTGTGAAGTTTTTAGTTATTGTTTTTGGGTTTAGACAGAGTTGAAACTTTGGGGGGGTCGCCAAAATACTTAGACTAAAAAGAGGGTCGCAGTGTCTAAAAGTTTGAGAACCCCTGGTTCAGTGGAATCCCGCCATCTGTTTTCGCAGTACTCGTTATTTCTTCAAGTTCTTCAATTTAAAGTGACGAACGCTTCTACGCCATTCGGACAGTGCCTCTCAAAGGAATTGGTACAATACCACAGAAATGGTTGGAGAACTTTCTTCAGGTGAGGAGGCAAGTACTGACCGCCTCTGGAAAGTTGAGCTCCGCTGGCCTGCCGATGAAACGATTCCATTTGTCGAAATACTGGTGAAAAAAAATAGCTGAAGGTCAAAAAGCATAATGGTAGTCCAACTCTGCGCCTAACAATTCCTCTTCTAACTGATTGCTCTCCCTTGAAAGAAATGGACTTGCTCAAGGCCATAGCTCAACTTCTCGGAGGCGGCAAGATCTGTATCATCACTGGGAGAAAAAAAGAGTTGTGGGAAAATTGCATCCGAGCAATGCTGTGGTCATCGAGTTGTTCAACGCCTTTAGAACTGCACTCTGGAACGAATTGTTTACGAATAGCTTCCATGTATATGCAGACTCGTTATCAAACTCTGTTAGTATTGCAAAAAAGCTGCCCGAAATTCCTTCTGTGGAAAAATCTGCGTCACCGTGTACCACTCTCCTCAACGCCATCGATATCATTCCGCTCTACAAATCCCATCGCTTCAAATCTTGTTGGTTTGTGCGACAAAATGTCCTAACAAAGTTACAAACTGATTCCAAGTTCTAATTCTGTTTTCGTAGGCGAATTTTTAACAAGTATCACTGAGATGCGGTTTTTTCCACTCAAATATGCACGATCCTTGAATGGGTTTTATAATACAGCTTACTTCTCAAAAATAAATTAAAAAAAACTTTCTTTAGGACGTCTGATTCTGTATCAAATCTATTCGGGTAAAACTTAACGCCTGAGCCAAACTTCATTGCTATAAGTAGCTTTCCTATCTGGTATATCTTTATGTAGGTGAATAAAACTGTATGGACTCCTTTGATTCAGTATCATTGTGGCTCTTTGTGTTATTTTTACCCTGGGGGGGGGGGGGCTTCTATGTAATTATTTTCAAACAATGAAGAAAATTTATATTACTTCTTCAATATCATTACGGTTGTCAAAAATCTGGATTTTACCCAAGAGCCAAGAACTTTTTATCTTTAACTGCAGATCGAACCCAGGCAAAAAAAGTGAGACGACTCAAAAAACACATCAATGGAGAAAATCAAGATTTTACTTCATAGCAACTTTAATATCATCTCGAGTAATACATTGTGTTCGAAAAATGTGTAATACGATTTTTACTGGTTACTTTGTTATCTTAATGAATTGTGCATACTTGAAAATCGAAACTCTTTTTTCCCCTTAACTATGAAATAATTAACTTTGTGGCAAGAAGGAGAATTTAACTAAGATTTTAAAGTACGATTTAGTACAATTTTCTCAAATTTTGAGTTGCGTCACTTTCGTTGGCCCGGCGCGGTATGCTTCTGTACGGTATCGGATCCATTTAGCGTGAAGACGGACAGTGCAGACAAGAAGCTCTTCAATCTTCAATGCAGCTGTGCCGCGGAGAATGGATACAGACACCAGACTCGTGGCGTAAGTAACATTCATTTTCTTTTTTTAAATTTTGAATCGAACATGACAGGGTCCGCTGGCGCAAAGGGAAGCAATGTTTCAACTTGAGATTTCTTTAGGAGAAATCGAAGTGCTCTCTATGAGAATAACTGGTTGTGAAACATTTGACAGTGGGTGCGTCCGCCGACCTCGACTGGTTGACCGCAATTTAAGCTGATGATTGGTTGATTGACGCACGTGATATTTTTGACCAATGATAAGTATTTTTTCACTTCGTGTTATTCGTCTCATCAACCGACTGGTGGATCGGTTGATGAGACGAATAACTGGTCTCATCAACCGACGTACTGGTCGAGGTCGTCGAATTGTGATTGTGTGCTAGCGAGTGATCTTATGCTTCTTTTACCATTGTGAGTTGGGGGACCCCCATTTCGCTCCTTATCAGATTTGATAGCCGCACTATATACAATCAGTTGAGAATCTTAAAAGGTTCGAAATCAGCGACAATCATAAATGTGGCCCGTAGGTCGCACGCGACCCGCCGAATCCTCCTATACTGTATCATAAAAGCATTTATTTAGAAACATCGTGCAAAAAATGTATAGATGCGACAAATAAATGCGAAGTACGGCCAAAGTGACCTATACAACAAAATGCAATCTTCAAAACCAGAGTACTGTAGTCATCATGCGAATGCAAAAGTTTCAATTGTATATAAAAATGATTTGGGAAGGTAACATTTTTACATACTTATTTTTTTGCAAACTTCTATATGACGAGTGAATCTTGGTCGATCCGCAGGTTTCTTGGCATTTGCAGACCTGCTGGAAAGGCCGATTCAAAGACCAACTTTTGTCACAGTGTCGTCTTCAACTGATGTAATGCCAACACACTTGTTTGGAAACACTGTCAGAATCTCTTCTCTATGTTATGTAACGCAAAGGTTTAGTTTCAAAAGTGCGGCGAAAGAGTTTGTTTCCTTTTGCGCCAACTAACTCTGTGAAACTCGATTCGTCATTTAGCAGAAACGTCTCCAGTTTAACGTGATATTTATTTGTGAATGCATTTCTTTCTGTGACCATGCTGTTTCGAGAAACTCACTCACTCGACTTCTCTCTCTCTCTCTAGATTTAGCGATGGACCAGGATCTCTTCGTCAAGATACACTCCTATGCCCTCGGCATTTTCCTTTTGTACGTCGTCTTCATCCTCGTAGTAGGGTCGGGCGTCATTAACCGCAGGTGTCTCGCCTTCCCCTTCATATGGTGCTTCGACACCATAAGAGGGTGCATCTTAGCCGCCTTCGGCTGCTGCACCTGTCGGACTAGCTCGGACCCCGAGTCTTCGACCGGCGAAGACGCGAGGGCCGAGCTCGAAGAGGTGGTCGTGGAAAAGGTGCCGTCATTTGGAAAAGTGCTGTCGGAAAGGCGTAACACCGTCATCATGGAGATGAAGAGGGAGGAGGTGACGCACGACAACATGGAAAACTTACAGCGCCAATTCGGAGGTAAGGAACTTTTCGTCTTAGTCCAAAAACCGGAGGAGACGGAACCCCTCTACTGCCTCTAAGCAGGACCGGATGGGGGCATGGGCATTTGGGAATTCCAAACCACGCGTTTCGAAAATTCAAACATACAACTTTTTACATTTAAAGGGTGTCCCAAAATTAATGCAAGATTTGAATTTGCCGCCATTTTTGCAATAAATGGTTGGCAACCCTGAAAAAAGAATTTGACAGCTGAGAGTTTAGGGTAATCAAAAATGGAGCGTTATACGATACAATAACGCGCTTTCATTATTGAACAATTGTTTAAAAAATGATGAAAGTTGAGGCTTGTCAAGCAGTTACTGTTATTGGCGCTCGGTATCGCAACACGGTAATGCACGCGTGGTTGTGGACATAGACCTTTGAATTCAAATAACCCCATAAGAAGAAATTTAAAAATGTTAAATCACACGATCTAGGGTGCCAATTCTGATGACCGAAATGAGAGAGTACGCGACTAGGAAATGCCTGATGCAGTCATTGAAATGTTTCACTCTCTCTAGCTGTATGGTACAATAACACCCCATTTTTACTAACCCTAAACTCTCAACTGTCAAATTGTTCTTTTTTCATGGCTGCCAACAATTTATGGAAAAAATGGCGGCAAATTCAAATCTTGCGTTAATTTTGGGACACCCTTTACAACTTCCTTATTTAGTTTAATCGATGGGTACCAAATAAAATTCTAGCCCAGTGTCCTCGACAGTCCCTGCCTTAACAGGTGTAGATGAGTTCCTTCTTTTCTTCCTATGTGTGTGTGTGTGTGTGTGTGTGTGTCTGAGCACATTTCGTGGCAAAGGGGAAGATTTTTAATTTTCGACGAGGGGAATTTTTATAGATGTGTTTCTTTTCTTAGTAGGGTCGGCTCTTTTCGCTGTTCTAAATTGTGTTCTTTTTTTGACTAGAAAGATTTCAGTCAAAATGCTGATGGTTTTTTATCAAAATTTTGGTTCGGACGTTTCGTCCGAATCTTCCATTCGACTTGTTTGATATATTTTTTAGCCCCACCAGTGGCGAACTGGGAGACCGAAGGATCGGTCGGGCCGGCCTCCGGAGTCGCGGGCGTTCTTGCTCCGGATAATCGAGCGCCGGTTCCTGAAAATCCTCTCGCCCGAGGTATTTCAGTTGTTTCAGCGACGGTGATCCGACCGAAAACGTGACATTGAGCAGTAAAAACAAAGAATTATTCTAACTTTCAAAAAACCGAAAAGGTGTCGCCACGAACGCTGCTCCGACCACATAATGACGATCGGGTCGATACACCCGCTAAATGAATAGTGTTTTTCGTTGCTAAAACTTAAACTAATTGAAGAGAGTATTTCGAGATTTCTTTTGTTTCCACTTGTTTTATCTCATGTTTTCCAGTAATTTTTGAGAAACTATATTTAAGAATATTTCTAAAAATTAAATAAAGAATCAAATAAGAGTTCTTTTTTTTCAACGAAATTTCAAAATTAGAGTCATATTTCGAGAATGTTTTGCACAAAATTTTTGGACTTTTTTTACCATTTGAAACTAATGTGACAACTTGAATTATTAAACATCAAGCTATCATAAGCTACTACTACAAATCAAAATTATTAATCCCTACATAGGTTTAAAAACATTGAGTTGTACTTACTTGAAAGAGAAAAATTTAGTTGTCTATTTAAATGTACACTACATTAAATCATCCATCATTGAAGAAGATATTTTTCGTAAACATTATATCTCAAGAACCCATCACTTGGTTGGGATAACTTTTGATTTCCGTGTCAACTTTTTGGATCGAGGATAAGATGCATAGATTTTAAATTTTTCCAGTTTACACTTCACATTTTTTTGAAACACGAGTCTTAATCTAAAGGAAGTGCAAACTCCGATTTCATTGCGTATTTCAACTTCTTCTCTTTAAAGTATCTAAGAAAGATTTTAATCCATTCGCGACAATAGCTAACAGATTTAGATTTGACTCAACTTTCCATTGAAAACTGAACTCCATCAACTCAAAACACACATATCACGGGAGAGGGGGGGGGGGGGATCTTAGAAAATGATGAAATGATCAATATTTATTCCGAGTTCAAAAGTCAGAGAAACAAGAAGAGAAGTAAAGGATTTAACGACCTTTCTGATAGAAAAGAAGAAAACTTCAAAGGGTCATTCCATACAGATCCAACGGATGAGTTCGCTTGACCATTTTTTATTTTTTTGAAACTCATATCCCAAAAAGATGCATATGAATGATGTTTAAAACAACTTTTATTTTTTCTCTAATCTTAACCCTTGATTTTTTAGAGGTCGTCGAAAGTGATTTTCGCAGTCAAAGAAACCTTTTAGACCTTTGCATTTTGGCCAAAATCTATTTGAATTACATTTATAGCAGTTAATTTTACGCTTTGATGTTAAAGTGCATAAGATGATAGTCTCACATGCTGAGTTGCGTGGCTGTAGCTTAATTAAAATAATGGCAGCAGGCCGAAGTTCAAGGTCAAATGTAAAATTTTTACTCATTTCAAAGGGTCGCTTAGGGGATAAAAACACAAAGTGAAATATGGCAAAAACTAATCACTGGAGTCACACTAATGAGAAAATATAGCTGTAATTGTGTGTTTGTTTACCCTTTATAAATTACAGCCCCTCAAAGATCAGAAAATTGAGAAAAATGACATTTTTAGACCCCTGTAAACCAAAAGGGGATGGAATTAAAAATAAAATTTCTTGGCCAATTGAATATTCCATTCAAGTACTATACATGTTATATATATATTGTTTTGTGTATTTGGTTTTTAAAAAAGATACAAGTCCTTGAAATTGAGCAATTTTGCTAGTTAATTCACACTCTAAAACAGAAATAAAAAGTGTGAAAACTTCATTGCACTTTCTTAAATGCTCTATATAATATATTATACCGAAAAAACATATTTCAAGTATAAAAAAAACTATTTTAATTTGATAACTTAAAAATATTTTTTGTATGAATTAGTAGTTCATACTTGATTGACAGCTTAAGTAGTTAATTTATAGACTACCTACACACAAAATTTCAATACACACTAACATATGCTCTGTACATAAACGTATCTAAATTGCCTTAAATATATGCAAAAACATTATATGTGCAAAATTTAAATTTTAAAAAGTGTGTTTTTTATTTCTTGTTTGAGTGTAGTATTGAAAAAATGAACTCACCTAGTAGTCACCTAGTAAGTTGTAATGGTGACTCAAGTATAAGGCGTTTTGGAATGCTTTACCAAGGCACATTCATAATTTGATACTTTGAAAATGTACTATGAGCAAGACAGTGACAGGGGTTCTAAATTTAGTGATCAACACAAGCTATGTAATAACGTTTCTGACAATAATGGGCATTTTCTTTTGATAGTCTTTTTAGTAACACACCATTCTTCATACCTATTGCTAGGAGACAATAATTTTGCAGTGATAATATCTAAATACGGTGGCATAAAGCAGTGATTAAATGTTGTATTGGGAATTTTATTTGCAGATTTAAACATTTCTTGCAGCATTTTTTCAGCTAGTTTAATATACTGAATGCTCACAAGGATACATGCAATGTTTAGTACAAAAATGCAGAAGGTATACATTTCTGTATGAATTAAAATGTGACTTCTAGTTGTTCTTTGCAAGATAGTCTTAGTAGTATAAATTCTTTTTACGGTTCTTCAGATTCTGCTACAATGTCCATTCCCATGTGATATTGCATAGAAATGCCATTCAGCTCTCAAGTTGACATCCGTTTCGTGATTACATAAATTAAGAAAGTTCTTTCTATTTTGTTGTGTATTTGAGTAAAGTATTTCGGTACGCCACATGCTGTGTCACCACCAGAACTATAGTACTACTGTGTTAGTTCATTTTCTTAAAACTATACACTGAAGCAAGAAATGAAAAACGCACCTTTTTTTCCTTTCAACTATGTAGATAATGCTTTTGCACGTGTTTAGGCAAGTTACGTAAGTTAATGTACAGAGCAAATGTTTGTATGTATTGAAAATTTGTGTGTGTAGATAGTCTATAAATTAACTACTTAAGCTCTAAATCATGTATGAACTACTCATTTATGTCCAAATATTTCTAAGTTATCAAAATAAAATAATTATTTTTATACTTAAAATATCCTTTTCCAGTGTAATATATTACATAGAGCACACTATACGTAATTTAAGAAAGTGCAATGAAGTTTTCACACTTTTTATTTCTGTTTGAATTAACTAGCACAATTGCTCAATTTCAAGGACCTGTATCTTTTTTAAAAACCAAATACACAAAACAATATATATAACATGTATAGTAGTTGAATGGAATATTCAATTGGCCAAGAAATTTTATTTTTAATTCCATCCCCTTTTGGTTTACAGGGGTCTAAAATGTCATTTTTCTCAATTTTCTGATCTTTGAGGGGCTGTAATTTATAACGGGTAAACAAAAACACAATTACAGCTATATTTTCTCATTAGTGTGACTTCAGTGATTAGTTTTTGCCATATTTCACTTTGTGTTTTTATCCCCTAAGCGAGTTATGACCCTTTGAAATGAGTAAAAATTTTACATTTGACCTTGAACTTCGGCCTGCTGCCATTATTTTAATTATTAAGCTACAGCCACGTAACTCAGCATGTGAGACTATCATCTTATGCACTTTAACATCAAAGCGTAAAATTAACTGCCATAAATGTAATTCAAATAGATTTTGGCCAAAATGCAAAGGTCTAAAAGTCCCATTTTTGACTGCGAAAATCACTTTCGACGACCTCTAAAAAATCAAGGGTTAAGGCTAGAGAAAAAATAAAAGTGGTTTTAAACATCATTCATATGCATCTTTTTGGGATATGAGTTTCAAAAAAATTGAAAATGGTGGATCGAACTCATCCGTTGAATCTGTATGGAATGACCCAGAATAGACGATGTCTCCGTCCAAAATGAAAACAAATTGCTACTTCTGAAATATACTTAAAAAATAAATAAATTTTGGAAATCAGCAAAATTAACGCAAAAAAGGAGGGGGGGGGGGATAAATAAAGATTCTCGAATTAATCTCTCTTCTCTATATTGCAGGAAGAAGTCGGAACAGAAACCGAACAAGTCAAGGGGGGTCTCGGGTCAAAGAGCTCCCTCCTAAAACCCAAGAGAAACTGATAAAATTCATTTTTAGCTCCTGAGGAGGAAAGTAGGCTTCCCTTCCTGGTCCGGGGTAAGCTGCTTTACTCACCAGGCCATATAAATCCACCCCACCACAAGACCCGAGCTCTCCTGGTGGCAGGGGTGCCACCCCCCATCCGAATCCAATGGCGCGAATCCCCCCCCCCGAATTTTCTCGACCCTCTTTCCTTTTTTTACTTTTAGTTCTCTTTTTTCATTTTATTAACTTTTTTAATGTTTTTTTTTGCTTATTTATTTATTTATTTTAATTATTATTATTTGTATTATTTTATTAGAAACGTTTTGTGCTACGCCAATGACATACCACAAACACAGACACAAACTAACTAAATAAAATAAATATAAACAGAATAAAATAAATAATTTAAATTAAGAATAAATCAATAAATAAATATAAATAAATACATTTTTAAAATCCCCCTCAAAGAGTTGGATTATACATTTCCGCCGTAATTCCCCCCCCCCCCCCCCCGTGTGCACCCCTGCCTGTTGGGGTCAAGCGGAGGTGTCGTGACGACCGAAACATTTATAAAGATAAGCCAAGGAGGGCTTCAAACAGGAAACAGTTCCGGGGAATCGAAGGAAAAGGTTCGGAAAAAGTTCCTAAAGAAAACAATATATGTAATAATAATAATAAAAAAGCCGTATTCTGATGTGTTATGTATATGTTTTCAAGTAAGGAAATCCCTGGAACATGGTATGCCCTGCCTTGCAAGGCGCGAGGAGGCTCAAAAGACGACATAAGGAGGAACAGTTCCACCTCTGTAAGACCCCTCCGAATACCCCCTCAAAATTAATATTCACTATTTCCTTTCTCTCCTTGCTTTCTGCATTTCATTTACATTATTATTTTTCTTTGATAAATAAAAAAAACTTGCTATTCCATGTGGCGTTGCAATTTATGTTTTTTTTCACATTATACCAAAGTTTGTCTCAACTATAAAATTTCAGATCATTTGGAAATTTAAGTGGATGTCATTTATTTAAAACTTGTAAAGACACAAATTAATATTAATTGGTAAACCAAAAAAAGAAAATCAATTTCACAGAAGTTAATTAAACAAAAAGCTGAAAAAAAAAAGCATGAAACATCGTGTTTTTGCACCAAAATCAGCTCATTCCAACCTAATTAGTGTAATTACTCCCAAGCTTATGTATCTGGAATGAAAATGAAAAACCAATCAAATTCCAGACGGTTATACCTACAATTAAAAAAAAAAAGCTTTAGAACTGTGAACGTGAGAAGTTTTTTGTCGCTCCCGTAAAATTTCCAAAAATGGAATGAGCTGGTTTTGATAGCAAACACCTCATTTTCAAAATGATCTGCTTGAAAATGTTCTTCTGATACTTTTTAACGAGATACATCTGATTGAAACACACAATTTCTTCAAATCAAGTGCATTTTTCTGTAGAAGTGCTGTGTGGATCTACCCAACATAGGCGGCTCATTTCTGGTGAGTAGAGGGGGCGGCTGCCCCCTCATTTCCAGTAGTGAAGGTACCTTGACACCTCACTTTCCAGAGTTGAAAATTAATTATTGATTAAAAAATGATTTTCATTGAGTAAATTGATTTATTTCACAAAAGTAAAAATTCCAAATAAATGAACTTTCATTTTATTTTGTAAGAATGGAACTTTAAAGCTACAATGTAGTATGTGAATTTTTTTTTTTTTTGAAGATACAGTTCTGAAACTTTTATGAGTTACAGACCTTTATGAGGAGAAGTAATATGTAAAGTTGTGTTGAAAAATTCTGAATAGTTTAAATACAGAGGACGTTGTATTTTTTAGTCGTAAATATTTGAACCACAAAAATCACTTCTTGGGCACCAATTTTTTCTTTTTAACTTGATTTCCTCTATTTTTCTAGATGCATATTTCATATTTAAAGGAAACTTGGGGAGCAAAATTTCATTAACCATAATATTCAGTTCAAAAGTTGTCAAAAACAGAGCTTTTGATAAAATTTCTTGTTTTTCTGGAAAAAGTCAATAAAAATAGGGTTTAAGCCTCATTTTATAAATAAAAGAAATGATTGTATTGTAAATTTGCATCCTCTTTTTTTTTTTTTAAATTCGTATCTCATTACCAATCTACCCAACATTCACAAACATTTTTAACACTGGCACCACTAATTGTAGAAAATTTAAACTTTAAAAAATTTGGTTGAACCTTTTGCCTCCTCTTCCTTTTCTTAACACGACGGTTTCTAATATATTTTTGAATGTTGTTACTGTACATCAAAAAGCAATATTGACAATACAAAGCAGAAAATGACTTCATATCTGCACCTAGTATATAAAAGCAAACAGGAAATACTGAAATTAACTTATTTTTAAGATTTGTCAGATTGTGGAAAGTTTATTTTGATTGTGGAATATTGGCTTGGGGAATGAAATTATTCGCGGAAATTGGATTTATTGCTAGAGAAGCTGTGCAAGATTGGCGCGTAAATATTTTTCAGAATATCATTAATTTAAATGTTAGCCGCCTTGCCTTTTATTATGACACATACTGCTGATATATCGTAATGAAAGTTTAAATGATATATAAGAGACATTCCATCTGAATAGCTTTAAAAGGAATGTTTTTTCATAAATCTACAGGAAAATTTATCTTTACGTGCAGAAAGAAATCTTATTAACTTATTAAGTAAAAAGATAATAAATAGAACTTCTAATAGAAAATCTAATATGTGCAGTAGAGTGTCCCAAAAAATGAATGTCGATGTTTCTAGTCTCAAAAGGAAAAATACCGAGGGTTTATGTCAAAACAGTTGTAAAAGAAAAGTTTCATATAATTTGAACAGCGGCAACCCATCCGACGAAAGATTTTGTCAGATGTCTTTTCATCCATAAGCTCATTACTTTTTGCACTGAAAAAAGGCGTTCCCTGTAACGCCGAAACACTTGTCTGCAATAATCTGCAATTTGTTCTTCTTTTGACGTTGTTATTTCTTACTTTACTGTACTCATTATTAGGTTTATATTGTCAGTGCTTGGACTGGTGATTGCACGAATTTGATGCTTACATAGAATAATAAACTGTTTTGTTGTGTTTGTGGGCGGTTGTGGCGGGGTGGGGGGGATGACACCACAAATTACTACCCCGGGTGTCACCCATGCTAGATACGCCACTGATATATGGCCAACGTTTCATCAGTATGAAATTTCATACTTCCGATAAAAGATTCCGATTTTTGTTCCGTGTTCGGCCTAGTACACAGTGCTGGTTCGCACTTTCAGATGTTGCTGTTGTTCAAATTACATGAAACTTTTTTTACAACTGTTTTGAAATAAAAGGAGAATTATAAGAGGGTGTGCGACTTGAAGCATCGAATTTCTTTTTTTTTTTGGGGGGGGGGACACAGTGGCGTAGCGAGAAAAAATCCTCGGGGGGGGGGGATAATTTTTTCTGAAGTTTAAAGTATATATATATATTACTCTTTATCAATTAAACAACAATGGACATTATAAACGAATTTCTTCTTTGAAAATACCTTGATTAATACTGCCGTCATAAAAAAGAAAGCCCTGTCTCCAAGAGAAAAAATGTTGCACAAAACAGGAAGACATAAGATTTTTACCGTCATAAAAGCTATTATATTAAATAAAAATCTTTTAGCTCATAAACAGAACCCTTCAGGTTCGACTGAAAAATGATTTTTTTAGGCTCATGGGAGGGGGCGGGTTCTGACCCCCCTTTCCCCCCATGGCTACGCCACTGGGGACACCCTAATGCACTAGAATTTTTCATTCTGATACATTCGCAGCTTTACAAAACACCAAAAACGGTAGATCAAGGCTTAAGATCAAGTCTTGATGGGGACTAGGGCTCCTGGCGATACCCCCTGAACAAAAACGCATCTGAACTCTTACCTCAGTGGTGATGCGGAAAAAGAGTTAACAATTCTAAGAGAGATGTCCACGGACAGATTAATCAATCAGACTTCTTATTCTGAACCACCGGTGGAGTCAATGAGCACCAAAAGAATTTTTCATAAATTGAAGTAGTACTTGTCATAATATTTAATTAAATTAAAAAAAGATTTTTAAACGTACTTCTACCGACTTTTCTGCTGTGTGTGTGGTTATGTCGAGTCTAGACCGAGCGTTTTTAAGTTACGAAATTTTGGCACTGATTATAATAAATTTTTAAAAAATGTTTAAAGAGCCCACCTATCTTGAGCTGAAGTTCAATGATCGTTCTCGTCTTTTCATATTTACTTCTACTTTGTGAGAAAAGTAGAAGGAGCGGAAATGCATTTCTGATTTAATGGAAAAGGATTGTTAACAAGTAA
Organism: Uloborus diversus; assembly: GCF_026930045.1. Taxonomy (NCBI): domain Eukaryota; kingdom Metazoa; phylum Arthropoda; class Arachnida; order Araneae; family Uloboridae; genus Uloborus; species Uloborus diversus. The sequence continues at coordinate 70,738 of NW_026558832.1, forward strand.
CGATACAAAAATCATTACAGATGGATTACGCGAGCTTTTTAAGTTTGATTTAAATTTTATACATACATACATGTACATAAAAAGTATTTAGATGATGAAAAACATCTTTTGGACAAAGGTGAAAAACTCTAATTTTCATTATATTAGTTAATAACTTTATAGGAACTTATATTTTGCAGGATCTAATTAATTGATTTTGAGCTTCAAGCTAGGGGGTCCGGATCTAGGTACGATCTCCTTTCTTACGCCACTGATGAAATGAAATAAAAGTATTTTTCAATTTCACCGAATAACCTCAAACACTTACAATATTTAATTACTGACTTTTATTATGTTAAATTATCAGCATTCAGCCAGTAAAAAAGAAAAAGTAATGAAATGGGGAAAATATCACAAACGGTACTGGTATTTGCGATCAAATACAGTCAACTCTCGATAACTCAAAGTTTCAAGAGTTTGGGACCCGATGAAAACTTCGAGATAAAGGAATATTCAAGTTATACGCTTCGAGTTATCGAGATTAGATTCTATTAACAACACTCCAAAATATGAAACATAACTAAGAATGCTTCCTTCAAGTACCTGGACGACCGAGCCTCGCTCGGCTTTAAAATAATTATTTTCTGTCAAATTGTGTTTTTCTAAGGTTCGATACTTTTTCAAACGTACTTGAAAATTACCACGTTAACGAAATATTGAGGTTCTCGCCAGTCGTTGGACATGCTTCCAAAAAACGAGAGATATACAGATGAACACATCATCAGCATTATAATCATTTTAGCTATAAGAAGTCTAATATTGTCCGTTTTTCAGGAGAAGGCGCTTGACTTCTCCCTCGTCACGTGGTATCCGATGATTCTGTTTCGCCGTTTTCAGCAGAAGGTATGTTCGGGTCATAGCATTTTGTTGCAAAAACAGCAGTTTTCAAAACTTAAGAATAACTAAAATGACATCAGACAAGTGATGTAAAGGACTCGAAGACTTTTTTGCACACTAAAAGGCACGCCCAAGTTAAGGATGTACGGTTTTGTCTCCTTTAGAAGCGCGTGGATTGCTTGACGATCACATCCGCATAAAATGGAACTCTGCGTTCGAGGAGGCGTGGCGAAGGGGATAAAAAACGGACAATACTGAATATAGGCCTCCTCTCCCCAACAGTCGTCCGCCTAGGGAAGCTCTGAGCTAAGGCCCCTATATTTACGAGCCGACTCATCAGCTTAAGTTCAACCATTTTGGATCGGAGCGCGTATTTGAGTCTTTGTTTTTTCTGCCAAGTTATCGCGTTTGGAGATTTCTCACTGCGAGCAATTATTAGCGGCACGCAAATTATTTCTTATATCGTCGTTCTTATTATCGTCTTATTATTTATTATCGTCGCGAGTCCTCATTGTACCTCTCACGAACCTTTTGAGGTTCTCGAACCACTGCACTGTTAAAAATTCAGGAAGATTTTCTGGTAATTGTTTACAATAAAACGGCGGACTAACGCATCGCTGATTTTTACGGTAATTTATACCGGAGAAATAAGCGATCCCAGCGCCAATTGATTGCTGTGGCCTACCGAGGAAACCGTAAAATTTTACAGTAACATTTGATTTTTACGGTAATAGTTACTGGCAACATGGATGGCAGTAACAATTACCGTAAATTTTCCGGAAAATTTTTAACAGTGTGGTTGGGAGCCGATGGTTTTTAAAAGATTGTTTTCATTACAAAGATTTTAGTAAAAGGGGTTGTTTGTTAATTTCGTAGACTGCCCATCGTAATTTACTATTACGATATGCATTCATGGGGTGTGCTAAAGACAAGTACGAATTAGGTCTGAGATCGGGAGCACAAACACACGATTCCTTGACGACTAATTTATTAAAATCGTTTAAAGATTCCAAAAAAAAAAAAAAAAAAAAAGTGCTCTGTTTTATAGGTAGCACACTGCGAAATTTCAACGAAAGTTCGCGCAAAATTTTCCACTCAAAAAATCGAAAATTACAAAATGTTGCGAGTTAAAATTCAAAAAATTAAGTGCTTGAAATAATAGTTCAAAGACTTCAACCACATTGCATGACTACCTAGACAGAAAGCAAACTGAGTTCGAAACGAATATGGACATTTTTTTAAACTACAGATTGCGTTGAGAATTTCCAACTACTTGGCAAAACTATTGCAATCTAACTACAAATGGACGAAGTTATCTAAAAAGTAATAGGATGAATGAGTTTGGTTTGAATAGCGTAAAAAGAAATGGTCTTGTGAAATGCAAGGATTTGAAACGAGTTAAATTGAACCAAATCCAAAAATGCGACAGTTGAACTCCTTCATGGCGAATCTGTTCCAAATCAGTAGTCTTTTCAGTAAGGGCAGATAAAAAAGAAAAACAGTGTCATTAAAAAAAAATCTTCTTCGGAATTGGCCAAGAACTTGAAAATGTTCACGTAACTAGAGTGCGAGTAAAACTGATCCTGAAGAAAATACAAAACTAAAAAAGTTCTAAAGCAAATTCAGAAGCCAAAATTTTTACTCAAATTAAATAGTGTATTTGTACATTATATGAGGCAGTGAAAAGCAAAGGGATGCAAGTGGCAAAATTAAATATTAGGAAATGACCAGTACAAATGGTAGGTAAACCTCTGTCTTGGAAAAAGAGATTGTACTAGTAGCCCTGGTAGGTGCTGCTGCATAGCATTTTTTATAATGTTTTCGGTAAAATATGTTTTGATGTTTATTCAGACTTATGACTATGGTAAAAACCATCGCTCCAGTTTATTTAAAAAGGAACGCTGAACGTGTTTGCATAAAAAGTAGAAAAAAGGCAGCCATAGGAGTATACACTAATAACTATTTTCAGCTTTTAATGCTAAAATGAAACAGCGAGTATTGACTACGTGGGTCAAACAAAACACAATATTCTTTATTGATTATGCATACGATAACAGTAATGCTATTCGTTTTACCTCAAAATTTTCTATACGCCATTGGAATTCATACACCGTACATTCACTCGTATTAGGATTCAAAACAAGGATTTAGAGTTAGAATGATTTAGAAAACCAAAAATGTATTAAGGAAGATTTAAAGCAGACTTTGACAACTCTACTGTCAAAACAAACCTTATTCACTAGTGGACAAAATTTTGCATTGTTCGCGAAATAAAAATAAGTGCAATGAATTTGGAGTAATATTCCTTCGTTTAGCAGTTTTGATATAGTTTCATGATAGTGCCATTTTAGGATGTCGAGGGTTCAGTCAAACATTTTCAAAAGTGAGTAAAATTTTATTATTTCATTAAATGAGATGTTTTTTAAAGGGTTACGGTTCTGTACCAAATTGCGACGGCAAAATTTTGAATATTTGCAATGTTTTTTAATCCTTTAAAGTACGATTTTTATTAAACACTTTTTTTTCATTAAAGGCATATTTGCGCTTTTTTTTTCCATAACACCACATAATCCCTTTGAATTAAAACTAAAGTGCAAAAGAGGAAAGCGCCATTGGACTTGTTTACGTCGCTGTTTTGGCAGCTCTTAGACTGTTTTCCCGAAATTAGCGCGCAGTACCTTAGAATGCCCTTCGAGGAGGTGGCTGCATTCGAACTCCACCATGGTCCACCCAGCACCCAAATTTAGGCACTGATGGTTTTTTTTTTTTGAAATTTTATACCTTGAACTGCTTTGTTTTGTTTTCGAACTTTGGCATTAATATTCGAGACACCAGTACTGTGCATAGAAAGCCATCACAATTTGTTGTTCCACAATTATATGAAGAAGCTTCTGCCACTAACCTAACTACCTCTTATGTAAGTTCCAATACTCACTTTCAAATACGTCACTCGCTTTGTCCATCTTCAAGTTTCGCATTAGGTATACATGTTTGGACAGTGGAGGGTATTCAAGTACACAATTGATCGATTCTGCATAGTCTTTTGCTTCAAAATTGAAAGGTGAAATGTCAAAATCACTAACGGTTTCATTAGTAACATCTTGGATCTTTAGGATCGTTCTGTGACCTAATTTCTTCGGAGGATGGTGTGTCATTGGTAATTAGCAGGTTTTTTGGATGACCATAACAACTATTCCTTTTGAATAACAGGATCAACTACTAATTTCAGATCATCGTTGAGTAGTGGTCAACTACTCAAGTGGAGTTGTCATCTTGAGTAGTGGTCAACTTCCCAAACATGCTGTGCACCGGCTGTGCATGAAGATTCAGTTTAGTGAGAAACCAAACTTTTGCATACGCTTTTGCAATGGTATTCGACAATAGTCCAAATATATAAACGAAGTATATATCTTATTGAGATTTCTTACCTATTGGATTGGTGGACAATTATTTTTGCCATTTCCAGAACATATCGCTTAAATCCAGAACATTTGGATTTCTATACTGTTCATATTTGCTTTGATAAATGCCAAGAATAGGCCGATTTGTGAGACGACGGGTGGGTGATGGAAATAGTTTTGTTATATATCACTGAATAAGAGAAAAAAAAATATTTTGCTCAATCGCAGAATCTGTCACTACAGTGAAAACTAAGCAGAAAGAGCTAAGAAAAATAGCAAGTGACGCAAATTTCAAAGGCCTGACGGGGGTTTTAAACAAAATATGATGTAATAGTTATTTCGTTCACCAACAAAGGGTCTTACTATTCAGCTATTTAGACAATGGGGGATCAAAAAACATAATAAATGAAAAAATGTTTAAAAAATGTCAATTTTTACATAATTGGCGAAACTTTAGGGACCTGACGGGGGTCTAAATGTATTTTATTACCAAAACTTTTTTACGAACATTAAGATGTCAATACACAAATTTTCCCACCACAAGCGATTTAAAAAATTACACATAAGAAATTTCTTCAAAAATTTTAAAATGTCAATTTTTACATATTTAGTGAAACTTTGAGAGGCTGGCGATTGATCTAAATATATTCTGATTTCTAAAAAAGTTTAACACAAAAATTTGATGCCAATACACTACTTTTCCAAAAACAAACGAGTTCGATTTTAAAAACGTTATATCGACCCACCCTAATGCACACCATTTACTCCCCCCTTCCCCCGGAAGAATTCGAAATCACGGACCTTGGTTAGAGGTGAAGCAAAGAAGTATCGGAATGCAATTTGATATCCGTGATCATTTTGCATGAATTTTATTAACATGACTCTAGGAACTATTTAAAAAATCACATGCTTTCAGTGACGCAAATGCTGATCAAAATAAGAAAAAAAAAATCTATTTTCAAACTTTTTTTGGAAATAAAACTAAAGAAATTCAACAAAATTTCTCATGATTTCTCTCTCAGAGGACATTTGCTTGTCCTTTGCGACAGGCATTTTGGGACAGTAAAACAAATGTTAAACAGATACAGGTATGACAGGTTATTGCCATGTCAAATCCCATGTCCTATGAGTGAAATTCTGAAATGGAATCAAGGTTCACTGTTAAATCTTTTGAAATGAACGTAACTGCTAAAATAGTTGCCTTTCTGTAGAATACGTACACTTCCGTGCCCCTCCGCTCTGCTAGAGTTTCGAGTGCGACCACCCACCCCATAAGAGATTTGTTTTCTTTCATTTTATTTTTAATACAGTGTTACTTTTTCAGAGCTTGCGCCCTCATACCTCCCCTCTCGCACTTCGGGGCTTGCGGGGGTGCTATTTACACCACCCTGGTGTTTTTCCTCTTTCTCTCAAATTGATAATTTAGAGAAACGATTATATGGGATGACAAATGTTTTCAATTCACATCATTCATAAAAATTTAAATATCGGATAGAACAACAAGGGACGGTTTTTGAATAGCTATTTTATTGTCTGTTTCGTGCTCTCAAAGTAGAGCTTGTTGCCAATATTGAGTAAAAAAGAAAATTTTTCGTAATGTGGGATGAAATAACCAATATCAAGATGATTATATTCAATGCAATTTTGAGTATAATCATATTAATATGTACTATTTAAATATTTAACTTGGTAAAACTGGACAAGAACAGGATAAAAGAGTATTTCTATGGAGGATGTCTTTCTGATGAATATGAATAGTTTTATATATGTACCTCGGACGGATACAACACTATGTCCATTTTCACAACTTTACCGGAGAGTAGTTTTAACCACATGGTGTTCTATCCCCTTAAGTGAAAAGGACTTGATGTTCTTTTAAAATACGCTATATCCATTTTTTTTAATTACTGGTTTTGGACATAGTGCTTTATGCGTTTAGGAAATATGAGAAAAGCCGATTTTAACTCTAATGTCATTTTGGGAAAAAATGGACAGTGTTGTATCCCTCTGTTGTACGGATATATAGGGTAAAAAAAATTCTCCGTTTGTTAAGTTTTTTGTATTTTTTTTTCTTTATCCATCAAACTTTATTATTTTACAAAGACAAGACTTTAGAAAGATAAAAATACAAGAAGTATTCACTTCGTAAATAATGATTTAAAGCATTCGGAATTCAGTAATCATTTTCTTCAATTTGTTATATTATTTTTAAATGTCATGAATCAGTTTAAAACAAGTCTGTTTTACTTGATTAACTTTTTCATTACTCCAAACTATACTTTCAGGAATAAGTATAATTTTTTTTTAAACTTAAACGTCAGCGACGAAATAAAACATAATTTAAGGTGTGGTAATAATGTCAAAAAAATCTTCTATAGTTTAGTTATTTTTAAATAAAATAACCATGTTTTATTGATTCCAGAAAAGTTTCATAAGTGGACTTTTGCTCTTTCTGAGATAATCGATTCGACTCCCTTTCAACATCCCGTGAAATGCTCAGTTATAATTTATTGTTGTAACTCAAGTTTTGATTAAGAGTTAAGACGATATACACTTTTAAAGACATCTGTAAAGTTACAAGACCGTCACATCTTACTAGTGAGAATTGTCATGGGATGAAATGCTGAAAAGGAGATAAGGGGTCAATTGCTACCGAAATCCCTTTTTTGAATTACAATAGCAAATAAGTAGAAAAATAGTAACTAAAAAAAAATAATAATTTGAATTTTGTAATCTTGAATTTAAATTATGTTTTTCGCAATCACGAGTGTGTGTATGTAGACCTGTGTGTTTGTGTGTGTGGGGAGTTCGTGTATAAGGGGTACACAATAGGGAACCCCGCTCTGCTATGCCATCTGGGGCTTCCAGAGAACGGACCTTTCGGCCGGGGCCCCCTTACCCATAAGGGAACAAGAACTAAACCACTTACGACTCTAGACACCGTGGACCCAGGTACGGACCTGACTCCGGTGGTGCCCATTGCCTACTCACTGTTCCACTCGATAGATGTGTGTGTAGGCATGTGTGTGTGTATGTGTGTGTCTAGTTGTGTATGTATGTGCGTGTGTGTGTAGGATATGGATGCAACCTGGAGACGGCTTTCGCTAGAGGAGCAGCATCGTGAGGAGCCGGTCGACGGGTGATGCTGCAGAGGGTGGCGGGGGGAATTAAAATGATAGCACATCAAAACAGCCAAATGAAAGCAATAAGCAATCGTGATTGCTCAAAAATGATTACTAATCTTTGATATTGGTACTTTTATTGACAAGTAAAACAATTTTCCTTTTTTCCCTATTTTCTTCCAGTGTAAATGAGCAGCACTTGTTAAAATTTCCACCTAATATCTGTACAGTGTTAAAATAGAATACTATATTTCGATTTTTTTACATGATTGAAAACGCAAAATGTATTAGACTAAAACTGTAGAATCCATCACAGTTTCCCTTGAGATATAAGTAATAATTAAATACGTAGCGGAAATTCCCTGGCACCGACCCAATCGTTCCTAACCTCATAGCAGGAACGAAAGTAGCACAATATTTAAAATACAGTATAACTTTGATTTAACGATTGTGAAGGGACTGGAAAAAGTTATCGTTAAATCAAGGATATCGTTAAAAAGAGGAGCATTCAATGTAGTGAAATCCGAATCTGTGAAATGTACCATTATATTAAGGAAACAGGTAAATCGGGTATCGTTAAATCGAAGTTATACGCAAAGTCGCACATTTACTTACGGGATTTTATATGATGCAAAATTAGACAAATCCAAAGCTCAGTTTAACTTTATTATAATCATTGACCTCACACCCTTTCCAATTCCTTACTTATCTTTATTTAGTTGTAAAATAAACTTTGTTAAAAAGGTAATGTGTTCAGAGCTACAAACTGTTGCTGCTCACATGAAAAAAAAAAATCAAAACGTTAAGGAGCAGGAACCTTATCTAGTCACAATTCATATTTTTAAGGGACCTATCTGAACACATTTACTTTGTAATGGGGTAGAGTAAGGCTCTTACAAGAAACAGAATACTTTGTTCAAATTGAAAACATGCTAAACTATAAACAGTCTCAAGTATGGACACTTGACTACTTCTACGCATCCACAAAAACAATACCAACCTATTTGTAGTGAATTTCCCACGCAATGAAGAAATGAAAATAATAGTAATACACTTAATTCGCTTAAGCTTCCAAACAGAACCATTATTTTCGAATACATGCATAAAACCCTATTAATAAAACCTTTTAATAATCAGCTACGACGCCCCCTATTTTGCTTATTTTTTTAACATTTAACTAGTAGCTACTAACAGCAAATTGTTTTTTCACCTAATATTTTCTAGTAATCTCTTTTAAACAAAAAATAATAATTTTTTACATTGATCTCAAGTATAAAATAGTGAAAGGAATGCATCCCTTAAGCAGGTCGGGGCCCGTAGCTCGGAAGGAAACTTACGAGGGTGCTCGGTTAATCCACATAAGTATTGACGCGCGAAAGCGCAAGTACAAAGGATCTGAAGAAATATGGGCCGTGGTAGCCCGATCGGTAGAGTGTCGGATTCGGGGCCGGAGGGTCCTGAGTTCGAACCTCGATGGTCGAAGATCCACCGTCGTCATTAAAGGGGACTGGGCGACGTTAAATATGCTCGTGGTCTCAATGTCCTCCAAGTGAAACGATACCTCTGGGGGTGCTAGCACCAGGTAGCTATTAGCTCCTGGTCTAGTTCTAAATTCTCATTAACTGTTCGATCCGGTGATGGTGCTGCCATCTATCGGTATAAAAATAATGGAGGCAAGGCACTTAGTATGTAGTCCTCGACATAAATACAGTTGTAGTCAGTTGTGAATCGAATCGAATCTGAAGAAATATATGTTTTTTTTTTTTTTCAATCTAAAGATTATGTCTACAAACTTGATTCTCACAAAAAATTACGAAACAAAATAAGTACAGTTGAACTCTGCTAATATGAAATGTCAAAAACCCACGAATTAGCTCGTATTATCCGTTATTCGTAACAACCTTGAATGAGTGATACTGTGAAAAAACGAAGGAATACTTACTTATACTTAAAAAATAATACTACTGATACACATATTATCATCTATCATTACCTTCAGAAAAGAATCGCTTATTTCATATAAATGAATGTTTTGGAAAACATTGAAAAGGGAAGATGAAAATCAACAATTGCCGAATAGGTTGTAACCCACAATGGAAGATGAACAGTTTTTTAATTTCGAATAAATTGAAATGTCCACGGATAAACAAATGTACCGGCTCCTATTTTCAACACAAAACGTTTAATATTTTCACCTTGATACACAATGGGACCTCTATTAGGTACATAAATGATGACTTATTTCTAAAAAGGAAAATTACAGTACTCAACCACGACCATTTTACGTAAAGAGGTAAGAAATATTTGTTCACCTTAGCAGATACTTTCAATTAATTATGCGTATTGTACGTGAAATTTTTAACGTAAACAGATAACAAAACAAACTTAACGATCAATTTGTTCGTTTTAGCTTTGATTTTGTATCGAGAGAGTGCAACTCTATGTGACATCTTTGTTACAATAATTGGAGTTAATAAGGTAAATTCTAAAACAGCCAATAACATTATAAATTGAACGAAGAAGAAATGTAGGAAAATTAAAACATATTTATAGAAAGCTATATCCCACCCCATTTTGAGTAAAATTTGTACCCAGCCTCTCCCTGCAATAAAAGTCTAGTACCCGATTTTCGTTGAAATTTTATAGCTAAAATGTAATTTCAGACTGATTGGGGATTTTTTTCAGAATTATTTATGTAAGCATTTTTGTTTTGATAAGCTCGTAACTACAGGCAAATTTGATTTTTAAATTTAATTTTTAACATTGTATGGTTCACAATAAAATGCAACGGTTAAATTTCATAAAAATGAATTGACATTTCAATCTCTGTGTAGAGGTCCCCCCCTCCCATGAGGTGGGGGGGGGGAGGGGTCGGTGTAACATGAAAAAAAAAATGAAATATATAAAATAGTCGGAGTCGGGCGTTTTAAAATCCAGGTGCCGAAGTCAGCCATTTTCCCTCCGACTCCAATCCCTGCTCAGGCGAATGTGGTTTTAACAAGTCGCGGGCAATGTATTTTTGTTTTAGGAGATTTTTTTTTTAAATAATACTATTATTTATTTATAAACTTTCAAACATTTCTATCTATCATAAGAAAACTACATACCGCTAAGAAAATCTTCAAGATGAACCCGTCAAATGCTAAGAAGCATCCACGACTGAGGAACTATCAAATTGGCGGGGCATTTACGGATATCTTCATTTCAATTCATTTAGCGCAATTGCGCAGAAATAATCTGAGACATTCGTTTGAAAGTACTTCCTCACTGATACTTAGGAGTTAGGTGCCCAGCTGTTCTGATTTTATTACGATTGTCCTGACTTTTAGTGCTTTTTTTGATTTTGGAGATGTCTTGATTTTTTTCATGAAATTCGACTTACTGATTTGTCCTGAACTTTCGTGTTAACTCTGACAGTCATCAACTTAAAAGTGATACTTGTGATTCTTAAAATGATATATTTCGTTACTTTTGTGATTATATGCCTCATTTTTCTGTAGCAAGTATATTTTTTCTTTTTCTCATCGTGTTTTAGTTGTTTTTCACAAGAAGGCACTTGACTCCTCCCTCGTCTCTGGGATCCGATGATTCTATTTCGCTGTTTTCGGCAGAAGGTATATTCGGATCATAGCATTTTGTTCTAAAAGCAGCAGTTTTTAAAATGTAAGAATAACTAAAATGACAACAGACAAGTGAAGCAAGTGATGTAAGGGACACTAAGACTTTTTTGCACATTAAAATGCACGCCCAAGTTAAGGCTGTATGGTTGTCTCCTGTGGAAGCGCGTGGGTTGCGTACCGATCACCTCCGCGTAAAATGGAACTCTGCGTTCGAGGAGGTGTGGCGAAGTGCCTTCTCATGAAAAACGGGCAATAGTTTGCAAGAAATAATCTTGAAGTATTCATGTGCTTTTTTGTAAATTTAACAATCTTTTTCATGCCATCAAAATTTTGTCTGACTTTACATCCGGGCGATAAATTGTTTTAAATTGAATACCTATCGTTGCAGAATATTGAGAATCGCGAATAGTAAGGGCATTTGCAGCCGAGTGGTCGTGGGTTCGTTTCCTCATGGTGCTCTGGGTGTGATGTCCTTCATTTCTACTATAAGTAATAAATGGAATTTGTCGCTGTTATCACATGTAGAAACGGATGCGAAAGACGCGGCACGGAGTCCTATTAATTTTGAACGTGCAGATGTTTCAGTAATGAAATTTAAAATCATGAAGATGTATCACTTTTTTTTTAAATTTTTTTAAAGAGATTCGGGGGGGGGGACGAGGGCAAATATTTTTTTCTTAAAATAATGTCTCATTATACTACTTCGATTACTACCTATTTAGAACTTTTTAAACTATTACACTGTTTGTGTACCCTGTTTAGGATGAAATTAACTCTGCGAAAGGAAGTAGAATGATTTAAGTTTCAAAGACACTATCAAACTGCGCTGGTACACCCCCCCCCCATTCCCCGAAGCACATAGATCGCAAGCCTCAAAGCATTTCCTGAGGAAACGCAAAAATTATGAAAACAAATTTATTATCACTGAAAATCGAAATAAAATAAAAAGTCAATGAAAAAAAGTTTTTTTTTTTTAAACATGATCCAATTAATTTCATTGGCGAGTTTGTTAAAAACTTTCCTTTCATTGCATCACGATCAAAAATTTACTTTAAATAATAAGACTGTGATATGTGAAATGATTGGGACACATCAAATAAAACGTTTTGGAATTGAAACTCATTAGAAGTGAAACAAATGTGTATTGATGTTACCGATATGAAAGATGCTTGTGTATAGTGAGAACTAAACCAAAAACTCTAAATTATTAGGCACTTTAGTACTCTTCTCAGGAATTCGAAAAACAACAATGTGCTTCGTAGATTTTAAGTTTGATTCTGCGATTGAATTAAAACGGCTCTGACTCGAGACATTTAAATGATTAATTAACGACAGTACAAATAAGTGTACATGGTTCGTCGCATGGATAGTCAGCCGCGTATTAATGAAATGGTGTCCAGTAAGCTGATTTAGACTTAATTTTCTGAACTCATCACAAATTTGCGACCGAGTTCATCGACTGTTTTTTCATTCGAGTACTTATCGTCTTATATACGTGATTGGAAAAATAAAGTGGATTGCCGTAAGTAGGCACCTTTTATTTATATTACTTACTAGCTGACCCAGCCACGCGTTGCTATGGCAAAGAAGTTGGATTAAAATAAACTTGAACTCATTATTCTGATAGAATCAAATAAATATTTTTAATAGAGCTTAAAATAGTATAGCCGATTTTATAACATATGAGATTGATAATGGGCGTTATTCAATTTAAAAACGATTCCTAAATGTTCCTGGAAAATTATGGGCAGCTGATGTGGCCAATTTCTGCCAGTATCATGTCAAGCCAAAACCCGGAAAGTTTTCCGATAAAAGTTAATAACTTACCTGAAATCATCTCGGAAGCCTCTTGAAAAATTCGAAGATCTTCCCGTTTGAAGTTAGTCGTGTTTCTGGAACTTTAATGTAAACTTAGGAAGGGATACAAAAAACAAAGCTTAGCACCTTTCTGATTTATTAAGGAACTTCTATAAGCAGTAATGCAAACATAGCCAAAGCTTAGCCAGAACTGCAAGCAATTATCGAAAATTTTTACTCAGTAACGTTTCGGATTTTTTTTTACCGTGCAGGCTGAAGAAAGTACTTATTGAATTCAATAAGTACTAACTAAATTTTCTATGGAAAAAGCACTATACTTACGCTTAGTAAATTTTGTAAGTATAACTTCCGCAAAAAAAAAAAAAAAAAAAAAAAAAAAGAAAGTGATAGTAAATATCGAAACTGATTGTAAAATAACTGAATGTAGAAACTAAGCGTAAACCACCATACACTTTTAGATTCTACACTACATTTTATTCATATTAGCTTTCTCTATAGTTTGTAATCAATAACTTCTTTACAAAATACACTAACTAAATTAAAAATGTATAAAAATTAAATTTTTTCAATGAAGTAGATAACATTGACTTCGAACTATTGTTTCTATTATTTGAAAACTGAAAACTGTCTAAGCACTAAGTTGTGCACAATGTTCTTGATCAACCAGTCTTTTGCTAATACGAAAAGTATGATAACTTTCCACGTATGAGTAGGTAATATTTCGTTGCCCATAAGAGAAATATTTATGTTTCAAGAACAAACCGAAAGAAGACATTTTTTGTTCTTTAAATCTATTTATGGTCTTTGAAAAAGCTAAACGAATCAAAAATTGAAGCCTTTCAAATGTGTTTGAAAATTATGACGCTAATAATGGATTACGTGGCAACACAAACATTTCTCCTTTAAACTTTTCCGACAAATATTGTTGACTTTATGTAGAAACGTGTACCGTTGCGTAATTTAGGTGGGTTTAAATCGCGAAAAAGAATAAATTGTTGAGCCAAATTTCAACCGGAAATCGTGTAGACGCATTACTGGTGTATCCAGGGAATTTAAAAATTCATTTGGAGTGTTTACTGCTTTGTTTTCATCGACAACTTGTTCAGCATCAATGGAGAGCTTTTTTTTAAAGCCGTCAGTAATGGCTCATTATTCGCAATAATTGTAGCTAAGACAGAGTCATTGCTCTGTTGTTATACGTTGCAAGTCAGTGTTAACTAAGTCGGTGGCCCAACTATCAAGTGACGGCATATCATAATGACTAAGTGGCAAATTTGAAATTGAAACGCAAAAACCTTCAGTTAAAACTAAAGCTTCATATTCATCTCTGGTGTAAAATCTGGATTTGGACATTTGTGTGTTTGTTAAACTTTATGAAATACGTCTTCAAACGTGAAAGTAATATAGTTTCTCCTTAAAAAATAATGATTGTGTTGGATAGTATGTCGTCAAAATTGTTTTAAACAGTTGACGAATACTGTTTCTCCTTATGTCAAACCTGCATTAGAAAGTGTCAACTCCCAATGACTTTGTGCTACCAATAAATACAACTTGCGACATGCATCAGGATATGTATTTGACAGTCGACAATTGACGATCCACAAATATTCCTGTCTGTTCGGGAATGTTTACCGAAAACAAAACTGCTACAAAACCAGCGCGATTACAGAGGCAATTATGATTTTTAAAAAATTAAATTTATCTAGAAATAGACTCTGAATTAGTTCACTTTTCGTCTCAACGGCAGTGCAGAAATTGTCTGGCTATTTGTTGTACTGTAATTTTGATACAGTTCAATTTCACCGTTTCCAATACTCAGCAATTGCTTAGAAAATACTTATGCGATTAGATTATTTTGCGTTTATACTCGCATGTTCATGGCCAATCGCATTATCTCGTCATTACGCTATAAAAAACGTTTTTTTTTAAACATGCGTTGATTTCATAGGAATAACTGGTAATGTCTGCCGGAAGTCCCCAGACAGTATTCAGACAATTTCGCCTAAAGGTTTATCGTTGCCATTCAAATCTTGCATAATCCTGTGATGTGCTTCGAATGAATGCTTTTCCTCATGAGACATAGTACACTCATCCCAAATTATAATTTCACTCTCTTGCAACACTACAGCCATACCACGTCTTTTTTTTCTTTATTGTACACATTGTGTTTTGTTTGTTATGAATATCTAATCGACAACTTTAAAGCTGAATGTGCTGTTCGTGTACCATCTAAAAAAAGTAGCAGCAATGCCTGACGATGCAATTGTCACTGCAATTTTCTGTTGCGAATGTATCTTTGCAAGAATTAATGATATTAAAAATTTCCTGGGGAACAAAATAAAGAAAATAATTGTTTTCCGCTTAAATTCATTAACTTTCCTGAAATAAACCTGGAATATTTTTGAAGAATTCAGTAGTCTTCTTGGTTAAAAAGGCAGTTATGATTCTGGCACCTGAAGAGAAGCCTAACGCAGGATTAATATAATAGCCTGGAACCTTCCTGCTTTTCTAAGAAAGCTCTCAAAGCATTAATACACGCATTGCCAACGCGAAGACAGACTCTCAAGCAAGTAGCTCGAATGTAGTTCCTCTGCAACTCTTGCAAAGCTTCGTGATTCAGATAACTTTTCGCACTCATTGGATGTTGAGTCAATCTGGACAAACCGCAATCACTCCGAAACCGATACACCTTTTAAATACGTTTAGTTAATCTTGATACTGGTGGAGAAAAATACTTTTCACAACGGTGTGAAATCTGCAATTTGTAGCAATTCAAGGAAACGTTTTGAAAAATATAGTTGATTTTCTCAGGAAGTAAATAATAACCTGTAATATCCCGAAACGTTATATGGAAATTCTAAGCAACATCTCTGAGCTTTTTTTTTATCATGGTGTTTTTAGCAGTAACTCATACGATGTTAGAGTTATATCGATTAATTAACTTACACCGCCATCTATTAAGAATTTTTAGAACTAAACAATTAATTCACACTATTATTGCATAATTAATATGAAATTTGCAGTAAAAAATTATAAAAACTGTCCTATCTTTTAAGTTGGACCAAATGACACATTGATATGAAATTTGAGAAAAATCGGTTGAGTAGTTTCGGAGTTTACGCCGAACAAACATCGTGACACGAGATTTTTATATATATAGATATAGGACTTATATATTATAGTCTTAAGCATATTATATTTCAATTATATAAAAAACTTTTCGAAAAGTATCTTATTTTGCGAAAATCCTGTCATCCTTATTCTTATTTTCGGTACTGTTTTTTGAAAAATTTGTGTAGATTTATTTTTAACGCAAAGGAAGGGGGTTATCAGTTTCACGTGTCTGTATCTGTGTATATGTCTGTGGCACCTAAACGGATGTACCGATTTTGAAAAAAATATAATCTGATTCGAAAGGAGAGTTGGTCGAGAGTGTTCAGGTTGCGTCTTCGGATGATATTAATTATTAACGAATATATTAATCGGAAACCTCTAAAAAAGATTTTTCGCGATTTTTGGAGTGAAAACATATTTAAAAATTTAGTACCAAAATAAAGAGTTATTTCCACGTCAACCCTCGTTTATCGCGGTTAATTCGTTCCAGACTTTACCGCGATAACTGAATTTCCGCGAAGTAGGATTCTGTATATATTTTTCTAATTCGAGAGCATAAAACTTACTTACTGCAATTTAAATAGGTTTTTATCATAGAGCCCCCTAGACATAAATCAGCACCCTTAGCCATCATAACATTTGTATTACTTAATATATTGCACAAAATATGAGAAAATCAGATATGTTAGATGTAATAGATATCACATTGTTAATTATTGAGAAATAAACTACACACACACGCTGTTCTTACACACTACAGCTAGTCTATGAAAAAACTTCAACTTGTTCGATGATGAATCAATTGCCCGTTAGTGACCGTAAGAGCCCCAGTTCTTCCTATACATTTACGTATACAACTTAAAAAGCTATTACATTGTTGAACACCATTTACAGATGTATTTATCCCCTAGTAATAATACAGTGATTTATACTTTCCAGTTAGTGCTTAACGGTTAAAATGAGATAGCGATTCCCTACACTTTCTTCGGCGATTTTATGCCTCCACTCCCTCCACTAGTACAACTAGTCCCTCGGACCTTACTTAAAAGCTTATCTTACTTAAAAGATATATACTTTGTTATTCTTTTGCACACGTTGTGCACACGTTCTATACACACGTTGACCCCTCCCCCTGGAAAATACCGAAATGACGGGCCCGCTGAGGAGTCAGGGAATGAAATGACTGAGCCAATTGATCTTAAATGTACTAAGTACTTTTTCATTCCCTCTTTTTTTCCCCATGAGTGACTAAGACTGCTTATGATTTCATTTTGGACTGGCTTCACGTTTCTCAACCTCGTCATCATAATAGGTAGATAGCGAGTCACGTGATCCATTGCTTACTGGCGTTTCTTATTTTATTATTTTTTTATTCATATATTTATTTTGAAGACGGTGAACCTTTTCGCATCTTATTGATGCTTTTTTAGTTTCGATGTATTTATTTGCTTCTCGCAATACCTTTTGCATTGGATATTCTACCGAGAATTACCCTTATACGTTTTAAACTTTAGACGCGGTTTTTTTGAATCATATCGATAATTTAAAAGATTTCTTACACCAAAGATTTTTAATTGAATTCCTTTAAAATGCGTTTTTTATTTTGTCACTTTTAATTAAACTTTCAACAGTTCGTTGCCTCTCTAGATCAAGAACTATGGCATGAAAAGAAAAAAAAATGGCATCTACTTTCAGAAAGTCGGATATTTTCTACATGGTCAAAATGATTAGCACATCTTAAATGTGTAAGTCCGACGAAATTGGATGTCAAATATTGGATATCAATTGGATAACAATTCCACCACTTTTCTGGACAGATTGGGCGAGGAAAAAAGAAGCAAGATTTAAAAAAAAAACAAAAAAAAAAAAAAAAAAACTGCGAATAATTTTAATGCAATGCAGATTATTTTAGACAAATAGATGACGACTCCGTTTTGTAGATAAATTTTGTCATTGGCACATGATATTTCACCACATAGTGAAACACTTAGAAGTTAGCAATCCAGATTTTTGTGTGTTATCTACCTGTATATGGTCAACTCCCCCCCCCCTCTTTGTGAAAATGTTAGCGAGGTAAATAGAGGAAAGAAAAAATAAGTTCTTAGCATCAAGCACTTTTAAATAGTGTCTTTAAAACTTTTGATGCAGATAAATGATGATGATTGAAAATTTGTGACTTAAATTTAAGAGATAAGAATACCGATTGTGATTAACTGTTAATAATAATAATAATAGTGTAAAATTTAAAGCATGAAAAACTGCGCGATAAATGCGTGATTGACAAAACCAGGTTGTATTATTTGTTTAAACGATTTTTTGTTAACATGAAATTTTAAAATTGCGTTTATCAACGTAATTATGAATCAAATGACTGTTAAAAAGAGAACTGGTTAAATTTTCAAAATTTTAACCTTTTCATGTTTCGTAAGTCCAAGGAACCTTTTTCAAAATGAACTAATTTAATACTTGAGCTCAGGCCCGTGTCCAGGATTTCATAAAGAGAGGGGTTGAAACTTTTTACCTTCATAACTTACGTTGTCAAAGGAAAACTAACTACGCGTGTTGAATAGTTCATTTTAAATCGATAACTAGGCTTTTTTTTTAATTTTTTTATACGTTGTGTGTGTGTGTGTGTGTTTTTTTTTTTTTTAATGAAATCTTATTTGTACAGTAGAACATTTTATAAAAGCACACATATTTCTTTTATGCCACCTAATGCTAGTTTCTTTCTTTCTTTTTTTTTCTTTTGTTTTTCCATCAAATAACATTGAACAGGAATTTAATGAAAATAAGAATTTTATTTAAAAGAAATTGCTGTTTCGCATAGAAACACGTTTCTAATGCGTGAAACGACTAATTCATCCAACACTAAAGGCGTACCATAAAAAAAAAACCTAACAGTAAGCAAAGTAACCATTTTCCCTGCCCCTAAGTTTTTTTTTGTTGGGGGGGGGGATGACTACGTCATTGTCTAATATTCTTTTAAATAATTTTCCCCTGCATGCTTACAGCATTGCCGGACTCTTCAGCCATTCCTCCGTCGTTAATTTTTTCAAGTACTTAGAAGCGAAGGTTCTTGGGAATCCTACAATTGAGGAAAATGCTAATTGTTAAACATGGGGAAATATTAAAGAGGGTGAATACTGTATCAGAGTTTAACTCTAAAATTGATTAAAACTTAAAATACATTTTAGAAAATCGTTTAATGATTCATTGATTTTTTTTTCAATGGGAGGGTTTTAACCCCTAAAACCCTCCCCTTGGACACGGCTCTGAAATGAGAATCTTGCAGTGTTTTAAAAAATTCGTCTTGGAGCTTTTCTTATTTGTTAAAGAGCTTATTATAATATTTTTTAATCCCTAAATTTAAATAGAAATTTGGTCCCTTGAAAATAGAAATCTTTCTCTTTTTGGCATATTGAAAATAATGATAATGATTATCTCTTTGTAAATATCTGCCATTATAATGGTCTAAATATATACAAGTTTGGTACGTGGGCTATACCGCACATTTCGAATAAGGGTTTGTTATAGAAAATAGGACATTCTAATTCAATTTTCGAAGTTATAGTATTAATTTTATTGTGAATGGTGAGTTTGTTTTTATTATTAAAAATGGTAGTACATAGGAGTGTGCTTTTTCAATTGGAAATTGAAATACTATATTTTAAATTATATTGTTGTCGAGTATTTTACAACCTCGCGATAAACTCCGTTAGTTACTTTTTTGACGGATTATTCAACATTTTCATTTTTTTTTTTAAATTAGTGTTTTGCAACTTGCGGGCTATTTTAATCTAGCTTTTTAGTTTTTATTTAATGACTTCTTTCCTTAATTCACGGATTATTTTACGTTTTATGGGATAATTCTAATTGTTGGGTGATTTATCTCTCTTTTAATGGAACTCTTTGTCTTGTTTAATAGCTAGTTTTGTTTGAAAGTTTATTAAAAAGACAAAAATAATGTATGTTATGACCAAGCAAAAAAAAAAAAAAGTCTTTAAATATTTTAAATTTGAATGTATCAGAAGATGTATGCAACTGTACTCTATGTCAAATCGCGGATATCACAAGTTTGCCACAGCGACTGCGTATGAGCGCGGACTTGGCTCATTTCACAAGTCTTGCTTAAATTAATTGCTAAAATTTTGTCTGCTAGCAAATTACTGTGAAACACGGATATCCCACACATATCTTAATATATAAAAATCTTCTGTGCGGACAATTGTCACCATAAAGCTTTTAAACGGTTGTGCCGATTTTGATCAAATTTTTTGTGTGTAATGAAGTTGTGGTAAACATGTTTTCGAAGGACGATGGATCGAATCGGAAACGTTTTTCTTAATTAATTAATTTAAACATTAGATGGTTATATCTCCCAAATGATTAATATTTATTTTAACCTATTGTTGAGCGAGAACTGAAATAAATATTTAATCCGTTGCCATAGGACAATAAGAAATTCAGCTCTGCTTTTTACAATGAAATTCCCTACTGTGATATGTCAATTGCGAATAGATAAAACGTAGAAAAAGAGAGTGAAAGTGAAGCCTTCATTTCTTGAAGCAACGACTTTACTTTAAAATATATCACTGGATCTAAAGTACTGGAAGAAATTGGATTTCTTTCACTAGGTTCACACAAAACGCGTATTTTTAGTAGTAGTTAAATCATGTGACCGGATCGGTGCTTTAGATTTTCCTAACGAAATGATCAGATAGTATCGTACATAATAACATTTGTTTCTCGGTTCAAATCGATCTGAGTTTTGGCACCAATGGCAAGAATACTTTAAGGATTATCAAACTAATCAGTACATTATTAAAGGAAAAGATGGTGGAATTTTAAGACGAAACAAATTTTATTTTCGTCCAGATAAATTACTACGGGGTAGTTCCGTACAACACAAGATCAGTGCAGTGGAAGATTTCTATCTTTGGTGGAAAGAACAACTTAGGAAAATACATGACTTTTTCGTTCAAAAGATGACTGCAAATCGGTTGGAGTTCACTTCGCTCACTGATCGGCTGGAATACACAAACGTGGTGGCTTGGGGACATTGGCCATTACAATACAGTTGCGTGATTATTTGTTTACTACTGTTAATGTAGTTCATTGTATTTTTTTTCATATGGTGAAGTATTTAAAAAACCAAAAACAATTCTTTGCAATTTAAAAGAGTGTTTAGTCACTTTAGTTGAAGAACGTGTTTATTTTGCATCGAGAGGGGGGGGGGAGGAGGGATTTCCGCTTATTCCGGGAACTGTTTTTGCGTTTATCATTTTTTAAAAACGATATCCATTCGATTGTTTTATTCTTTTTCATATGGGGGCGTTGTAGTGGGGATTTCTCGTTTTTTATAGATGGGTAATTATTTTCTTATACTTAATATCTGAGGATGATTTTTTATCTTTTGAGTGTGGCTGAAGGAACAAACCATAGAATATATGGAAATCATTCAAGTGCGCGAGAGAAATAATAGTTGATAAAACAAGTGCTCAGTAGTTCAATCACTGTATAATTTATTTAAATTTTTCAACTTTTCAATTTACTAAGATTGAACAGAACAACATCTGTCGGGTCCTCTACTATTTCATATATTTCAATTCATAATGTGTTATGTTGGAAAAATGCAACAATTTAGAAAATAAGCATATCAATAAATAAAGTGCTATTTTTTGTTTTTAGTTATAAAGTTAGATTTATTATATTCATGTACGTACAGTTACATATAATAAGTCACGCAAAATATTTTCATGGTTTAACCCCAGTTTGACCGACATTTAAAATGTCTTCCCCCTTAAATATATCAAAACTGAAAAACAGGAAGGAAAGAAATTTCGTATCGGCGAAAGTGTGTTTGTGTGTGTGTGGGGGGGGGGGGGGCTGTGTTCTAATCTCATTCACTAATTCGTTTCTCTGCTTAAATATAAACAAACAACATGGAATCTTGAAACAGAAAGCTTCAATGAGCTACGTCCGCGCCCATGCGCAGTCGCTGTGGCAAATTTGTGATATCCGCTATTTAACGTGTAGTTGCGACTGTTGGATCTGCTTTATTAGTCTTGATTGAATTTCATTTGCAAAGACAACTTTTGAAAAACTGTTAGATCTTAGATCTGTTCTAGCCTTGCAATTGCAGTCAGAGATTAACAAACCCTATAAGCTGAGAGTAAGTACATATGAATTTAGTGATTTTCAAACTAGACGTTAAATCCCGGTTATCACAAATTTGCCATTTCAAATGCGTTTGCGCGCGGACTTAGATGTTTGAGCTTTCTGTTTCAAGATTTCGTGTTGCTTGATTAATATTTAGGCTGAGCGAGAGTCCCGACAAATTAATGAATGTGATTAGAATATTTTCACTGCGACTTCGTGATACATTTTATGAAACAACGGATATGAATAACTGTTAATCTTAAGAGAAAAACGACACTTCAATATTCATTACTTTGGAAATATTTATTTAACATAAATGTAAAACACGTTGTGTACTTCAAAAATGACTGGAATATGAGTACAGAAATCCGTCTTTTGCGGATATTTTACGTTAGGCGTAAACAACTTAGTATTATACATTTTTATTTAGGTTGAGGGTTCGACTTTGTATTAGAAATGATGCTGCAATTCTAGTACACTCTTCTGATGTTAAAAATTTGGTCCTGAAAAAGGACAGACAAATCAGACATCGAATCCATTAATAATTAAGACGCAAAATTCATTCTTTACCGAGGCCTAAAAACTAAATCAGAGAAAACTTTGTGATTTCTAATTTTTATCTTTTGCTATCTCACATTTATTACCAAATTTAAAATGTTTCTAATTAATTTTAGCAAGATTTTTGAAATCAGCTAAGTCCGCGCGCAAGCGCAGTTGAAATGGCAAATTTGTGGTAGCCGGGATTTAACGTCGAGTGTAGCTTTTGCCTTTATTGAATTTCTACAAAATGGTGCCGTCTCTAAAGTTCACCAGTGGCGCTAGGTTGCACGTTAGTGGAAATATTTCATTTGTCGCCTAGGCTTTAGTTATACCAGGGGTGCTCCCACCTAAGAGCCAGTGCACACACCCCTAAATATCGAAATGACCCCCCCCCCCCTAAATAAGAAAATTACCCATCCAAACACCTCCCAAAAAATTTCAATGGTGCAGTTTGCGCCATGATCCCCCCCCCCCCCAGGTGGGCTCCCTTGGTTATGCAAAAAACAACCCACATTTATGGGGCGATTCTCGAAAAAATGTCCCGTGCTTAACGCTAAGTTTTTCATTTTATTCAAGTAACCATTAATCAAATATGGGATTAACTGTTATGCTTTGATAGTATATTAAAGCATGTATTATTTCCTAACAGCATTGTTTTTTATTTATTTATTTTTTGAAGGCTTTGGTTAGCTAGAAAAAATAAACTTACAGACCTCACGGGACATTTTTTGGAGAATCGCCCTAATGGTACAAATGATCCAGAAGAACAGTAGTCCCGTAGTGCTGCCATCTATGTACATAAAATAAGAACTACTGCCCACCTAAAGATATTTTTCGTTCCAGAGGCAAAAGCGAATTAAGAAACACTTTGAAATTACTGTCGATTTACACAGTTATTACGAAATAAAAATATATAACTTTCCATGAAAATGCAGAAGTTTTTGACAGGAAAAAAAAATTTAAAGTAGAATATAAAACTGGAATGTCGCACCTCTCACACATGAGCCATATTTAGTAGTGCTGCCATCTTTACTCTCGATATGGAACTAGAAATCACCCCAAGAGTTTCCATGGGGAATAAGAACTAACCTTTTTAGAAAACTGTTAAACTGTTTTAACCTCCCGAAAAGCTGTGGAGCACACAAAATAAAAAATTTGTTTCAAAAAAAAATCCGAAAGGTTAAAAAAAAAATAATAATAATAGCATAGAAAAGTAGATTGCGAGTTTAAATGTAGTAGCATTTCCAGCGAAAGAAATATATTTAGCTATGATGTTTAGACTACTTTTGAACAAACTAGGAAATGTGATTTTACAGAAATGTATGGGTTCACATTAAACAAGAACCTTTTTTTTTTTTAAATTTCTGAACATGTTATCCTTTTTTATGATATACGGGGGTCAAGAATGAATAAAATATATTTAACCATATAAATTTGGAAGGATGTTCAAGCAAACGCTTTGTTATTGTACGGGGAAATACAAATGTTCAGTTGCCTTAAAAATGTTTCTTCATTTTGGTGTAATCACTTTAATGTTGCCTGACTGGTTTTGGGGTAAAAGAGCAGGAAGAGACACGGGGGGAAATAATTTAAAAGTCAAAACACATATTTTTCTATGTTTGATTTCGGCAGAATAAATGACAACGTTTTCTGATATCGGGGACACGAGGGCAAATAATTTAGACGTCCAAAACGTTTTTTTTCTTTGCTTAATGTCGCCAGAATTTAAAAAAATCATGATCCAATGACAACAGGGACACGAGGGCAAATAATTTCTGTGCCAAAAAATATGTTTTTCTGTGCTAAATTTCCACAGAATTTAAGACATCATATTTTGCTATGATGTGGCCAAATCTTTTATGCATCTCAAAACATGCTTTCCTGGGGCTTATTTCGGCAAAATTTAAGGGATCCTATTTCGATATCGATGAAACTTCTGAGTCGAAAAACATGTTTTTTCTATGCTAAATTTTGGGCAGAATTTAAACATAATTGGAGACACGAGGGCAAATAATTTATAAGTCAAAAAAACTTGCTTTTCTACGATCACCGTCATGGATTTGGGCATAATTCATGACGACGTTTTTTGATATCGGGGACACGAGGGCAAATAATTTTTGCGTTCAAAAAAGTGTCTTTATACGCGTAGTTTTGAAAGAAACATAAGGTAGTTCTATATGATTAAATCATCATATTTTGTTTTCGGGGACACCAGGGCAAACAATTTATGCTTCCAAAAACAATTTTTTCAATGCTCATCTTCGGCAGAACCAAAAACATTATTTGTCCATGTGTCCCCAATATCGAATATAAAGTGTTCAAAAACTTGTTTTTCTGTTTTGTTTTTGGCAGAATTCAAGGCATCATTTTGTCACTTGTCAGCCCCGCACAACCGCTGTTACCGGACGGGTGTTCCGGAGCTCTCCCCTGGAAAATTTTCGAAATTGAAGTTCTAAAAATGAAGTTCTTCTGCAATACTCCGTGGTATTAAAAAAAAAGGATTCTCCCACTTAAATATTTTGAAATAGTAGTTTTCAAAACCAAAATATTAACTCTTTGATGATATTAGAGAAAGGGGGGTCGGAGGTCCTTCTTCGAATATTTTCCGAAATTAAAGTCTTAAACACATGAGTGTAATTATATTCAGTAAATTACACATGAGTGTAAAACCATATTTGGTAACGTTAGGGACACTGCAGTTTTTCAAAACTGAAGCTCCATAAACGCAATTTTAAACGATTTTCGATGTATTTAGATGATTAGAAGATCTTCCCTGGAAATTTTGCGAAAGCGAAGCACAAGAAGCGAAATTTGAGGTACTCTGCAATAACGGACTGGAGAAAGGGCTTTGGAGAATAAAGATTTTGAAGACTGATAAAAAAAAATGAAAACGAAACCCCCCTAGCAGCCATTTTTGGTCCAAAACCAAAAACGGCGATTCTTTTTAAATTTTCGTTATTATAATTTTTTTAATCATTGGTTGTGTCATTCCATGGATGTTTATTACATTTTTTACTATTTAAAACTCCAAAAAATGTCTAATTTCAGAAATGACTTCACAAAAAGTGGTTTAAAAAAAATCGATATTTTTAAATTGTGAGTTCCCTGAAGTGAATCCCCCCCCCCCCATAACAGAATTACAGCTTTCTAAAGTTGAAGATACATTACATTAGTATTATATCAAAGTAGGCTTCCAGTTATCCGAACTCTAATTTTCCGAACTGTCCAATTATCCGGTCACGATGCCCCTCGTTTTAAATGACTGAGCACGCATAATTGAAACTATTTGCGAAGGGTAATAATCAGTGGCGGATGGGGCAACATGAACCGGTTCCTGCATTTATTGGCCAGCCGGCCCCTTAAGACTTGCTTCTTGTCCCCTCAAGGACGCTCCCAACGTTCTTGAGGGTTTTTTTTTTCAGATGTAAAAGATAGAGCGGTTACATCTTCTAGTTTTAGTAGGGAGTCACCATTGGAATTTGAGCATTCAAATTAGGAGAACTGCGTTTACGAATGCGGAGAAAAAGAATCAATAATTCGAACACCTGCATAGTAAAAAGTAATATTCGTGCAGATGATGCGAGGGAGGGTTCATGGGCACTCCCCCGGAAAATTTTCAAAATTATAACTTCAGAAACGCATTGTTAGACTTTTCAAATGATCTTGGGCGATGTTGCGGGAAGGAGCATTTGAAGAATTCCCCCAAAACATTTTCAAAATCAGAGCTCTAAAACGTATGTGTAAGCTATGTTTGGAAACACTAGGAGAGGGGGAGAAAAGAAGGGGTTTAGGAATTCTTTCTAGGCAAAATTGCTCAATTGAAGTTCCCAAAGCGCCTATATAGGTGACAGTTGACGCTCTTTGGCTGGAAGGTGATGTTTTTTAAAAGTGTAATGTTCGTGCAGATAATGGGGGGGGGGGGGGGCACTTCTTCCAGAAAATTTTCGAAATTGTAACTTCTAAAACGTACTGTTAGACTATTTTTAGATGATCTTGGGGTGATATTTGAGGAATTCCCCCAAAACGGTTTCAAATTCAGAGCTTTAAAACTTATGTGTAAGCAATGTTTTGAAACACTAGGAGGGAGAAGGGAGGGGTTCAGGAATTCTTTTTGGGCAAAATTTCTCAATTGAAGTTCCCCAAGGGCCAATTTAGGTGACAATGGAAGATCTTTGGGAAGGGGGGGGGGGGGGGGGGGGCTATGTTTTTTGAAAGTTTGTTAACTATAAATTGCCCCCCCCCCCCCCTCTAAAGTCAGTATCTGAAGGTCTTATGTGCAATAACGATTGATGAGGAACTTTTCATGCGATATCGCGTGAAAAGAGAACGTATAATTTTGATGAACGTCCTTAAACTACCTTTGACAATGTTAATGAGAGCAAAGATCCGGTGCCCCCCACCCCTCCGGGATTTTTTTAAGAAATAGTTGCCTCAAAAATGCATTCTAGATTATCTTAGGTAATGTTTGGGAGAGAAGAAGGCTCGAAGTTGCGCTGTCCAGGAATTTTTTCGTAATTGAAGTCTAAAGGAAGGGATATTAGGTCTTTGATAACATAAAGGAAACCGACAATTACTGAAGCTTAAAAAACGTTATTTTCGTCGAATTCAATGACATGAGGGGGAGAAATTTTCGGGACATAATTTGGAATTAAATCCTATAAAATTTTCGAACAAAAAATTTTCGAAGTTAGCTTTTAAAACGCAGTTTTTGTCAAACTTTGGTAATGTTACTGGGTGAAGCTGTTCGGGGACCTTCCTTCGGTAATTTTTCGAAATTTGAAGTCTAAAACGCAGTCGTAGATAATATTCGCTGATGTTACCAAGGGTTCAGGGGCTCTTCTTAGAAATCTTTTCGGGATTGAAGCCCTAAAAAAGAAATTTCATACCATCTTTGGTGATACAAAGGTGAGGAGAGATTTGATGACCTCTGAAAATTTTCTTAATTGTAGTCCTAAAAATAAAATTTCAAATGATCCTTAAAGATGGGGTGGAGGTGCTTCTGCAGGATTTGGGTGATCACTCTCCTGGAGCTTTTCGAATTTCGAGTCCTAAATACAAGATGTAGGCCATCTTTGGTAACGATAGTCAATAGGAGATGGGACTGGGTTCTGATTTAGAAACTTTCCCTGCACTCTTTCAAAATAAAAGTTTTAACCTACCTTGGAGGTGTAAAATGAATGGTAGGGCTCGAGGATCTTTCTCCATTCCGCATGCTTTGCTGACACCCTATCGTTTTATTTACTTATTGATACAAATGTTATGGAAAAACCTCCCCGCAGTATTTCTTTTCCAAACCCATTTTAGTTCTTTGTTTTTTTTTCATAGTGAAATTTTCAATTTCCAACCTGATGTTTGAATCTATTTAAAATTAAAAAAATATTTTAAAGAGTCTCAAACTCTTTAACATTTTGGATTGATGTGGTACTTTTCAGGGACACCAGGTCTTCTCCCAACTTTATTTTACTTTAAATATTCTCCAGCTAGAATATCACAATAAAGTTTTGTTTCACTTTCGTTTTATACCTTCAAACACTTAGTATCCATTTCGTTAAAATGCAGTAAGGGAGATTTAAAACATTGTAACTTTTTTTTCTTTTTAAAACATGCTTCGGCGGCCCCTATAAAACCGCCATAGTTATCTAGCTATTCATTCATTGTATTAAATTTAAATTTATCATAGGTTTTACTATATACTGAATACTTTTTTGGTTGATTTTCTTTTTTTTTTAACTTGTCAGAATGTCGCGAAAAATTTCTGCTGCCTTTAGTTAGGTAAATTATAATAGAGAACCGTGGATGTTCCTAAATAATATTTAAAGGTTTAATTGTTTAATATTCAAGGGTTGCATTTTCTTTCAAACTTTTATTGAGAAAATATTTTTTATCATGGGAATTCCACTTGGTATTTTATTTAATTTTTTTAAATACTGAGAAGGTTTTCTTTTTTTTTTTTACT
Organism: Uloborus diversus; assembly: GCF_026930045.1. Classification (NCBI taxonomy): domain Eukaryota; kingdom Metazoa; phylum Arthropoda; class Arachnida; order Araneae; family Uloboridae; genus Uloborus; species Uloborus diversus. The sequence continues at coordinate 99,344 of NW_026558832.1, forward strand.
TTGCTCATCCCTAAATTAAAATTGGCAGCCACGGTTCTACGCCTCCCCTGGAGGCGGCTCTGCCTTTACGTGTTCATTGTCCGCTACAGACTATGCGATAGTAAAAGGAGATGGTGGGGCTATCGGACTTTCACAGATCCAACTGCGTTAAGAAGATGGGCGTTGGTTGATCTTCAAATTATCGATTTAATTGCACAGTTTGAAAAAGTTACCTCTGCTGATTTAAAAAAACGCTGTATATGCGCAATTAGGAAATTTTAAATTTCCAAAGCATGTTTTCAAGAAAGGTCTTGAAGAGAAATGGCTAAACATGAGAATCCATTTTTAGAGTCATCGAAAGAATTGTTCTCATTGGAGACGAATGTAGCAGTAGACGACGAATATGTGGAGCAACTGTTGAAGATTCGGCAAGTTGTGGAAAACAAACAGTGCAACAAATTTATAGAGAAAAGAGTTATAACTCAAAAGTCACTTTATGTTCACGGGTAGAAAAACAATAATTTTTTAGGATTTCATTTTTCCAGAAAAATCAGTAAATCTGCTCTTTTACTGAAAAGATTAAAATCCGATACAGATTCATTTTCTAATCTTTTCATTATTTGCAATACCGTAAATTTCAACCTAGTTGAATTTCTCCTGTATGAAAATCAACCTTACCCTCCATCGATTTCAATAAATGGAGCTCTTTCAACGGGAAATAAGTCTAGTTAATAACATTCCTGCTCAGTGAGTTAAATTATAGTATTCTTACTGATGAAAACAACTCGAGAGAAGAAGAAAACGAGTTAAGATGGGATTATGAAGATGCAAATGATGAATGCTAATTTTAAAATAAGTGCAATGGAGATACATTGTGACGCCATTGTCTATGATGGTTCTTTCATCGTTCACATAAAACGACCTAGGACAGAAAATTTTTCGGTGGAGTATCTGCATTCTTTTCAGGATACAACCAGTAAGACATATAAGAGGAATAAGAGAAAGATATTATTTTAGAGAAAATGGTTTGCTTTCTAAGAACTGGTTCAGTTTCTACGAAACGCAGATAAGACAGAATTGTTTTCCATGATTGCACTAGCTATATGATCTTATGTTTGCTCTTAATGATGTGACTGTGATTTTCATCGAATAAGACACCTCTAGTGCCATAAAATCACGAGGAAGCTAATTTCTGGATCTACGTTCATGTTTTGCATGCTACAATAAGAGGACACATGAGCATATTCGTTGGAACTGTTGACAACAATGCTTCCATCAGCTGTACAAAAAGGGGATGAAGAAGATTTTGGAGCTGGAAAACACTTTCGACTTATACTAGTCCAAGACTTGGCGTACAAATTCGGTCAGCAAAAATCAGTTATTCTAAGAGAATTCCACTCATTCTCAGGAATTCATTCAGCGGAACTCTCATGGTTATCTCTTTTCTTGCAGGTTGGAAAAAAGTGTCGATGTGGAAATGATGAAAAGACTATCCTGATATTATTGGTGTATTTTCATATATATATATATATATATATATATATATATATATATATATATATATATATATATATATATATATATATATATATATATATCCTAACCTAAAAAAAATGCACACCTAATTAAAAATTTCAAATATCTTAACGATTCTTTTTGCTATTACTCGTCTGCATGCAACTTGCCGTCCGTAAATGAAGCTGGAAACTGTTTTTCCACCAGCGAACAATGATCAATGATTAACTTACCTCCCACACCTGAAGCCCAAAGGCAAGTTATTTAGTGCTTATCAAGGTGGACATCAGTGGGGCAGTATGTCCAAAAATTTAGCCTTAACTTTAATTTATGATTGGGGTTTTACAGTAACTGATGAAAAGCACGTTCTTATTTGTTTGAGTTTGCCCGAAGTTTCAAGTTCTTGCTGAAAGCGAATTTACGTTATGCAAGGCAAGTGTAAAAAAAAACTGCTCTCAAATAACTTGTGGGTGCTTCAAAAATGGACTTATCTAAACACCTATGTGTAAATACTGCAATGGAAAATGTTAAGTACTTGTGTAAATTACTTGTAAATTCAAACGTTTTAAATTACTTTCTATATAATCGTTGTATGCATCACTTAAGCAGATTTGTATTACAATTTAGTTGTAGTTTTTGTAACAGTGAATTATATTTCAATAAATAACAATTTTATTAATAGTAAAAATATTGCTAGCTTTATTAACATAGCACTAAACTTCTTATTATAGTAATTAAATATTTCCGTGTCCCTCCCCCTTATTTCAAGTGCACATATGACTGATAAAACTGCAGAATGTGAGTGAAACTCCCAAAAAAATTGCGTACTTCATTTCCAAGTGCTTGATGTTTTTTTTTCCACCGATAATGAAAATTGATTTTGTTTTAACTAATCAAAGTGCAATATTTATTCTTAAACAACAATTCAAATGTTTTATTCAAGTTTTGAAAAATTACTAGCTTTGTTTATGGTTTTTAATTTCTAGTTTTATTCTTAGTTTTGCAATCAATTTTTAATAGTAAACTTAAAGCATAGGTTCGGATTTTCTGATGTTTCGGATTTCTGGGGTTCGGATTATTGCGTTCTACGGTAAATGAATTGATTTTCCTTAACACAGTGCATTAAAATGCATAAAAAAACATTTCTCAAACGGCCCCTCAAGAAATGTTAGACTTTGATTAATTAAAGTTGTTAAAAACTTGATTTTTTTAAAAAAAATAATTTTAAAATTAGGAGGTTTAGAGATATTTTGATGACATTATACTCTTTAGTAAGCATAATAGAACTCCCAAAAGATACAGTGGGTATTTTTCGAAAAATAAAAAAAGAAAAGTAGTTTTGGATTTTTGACCAAAAATGACTGCCAGGGGGGTTTGGGGGGGGATTTTGAATTGTATCTTCTTCCAAAAATGCTTGTTAGTACATTGTCTACATGCATGCCAAGTTTCATGATTTTATCACAAAATGCAGTTTCCGACTTTTTTTCTACCATAGCCCCTGTACTAAAGTTGCTGATGGGGGATCTCCTCCCACTACGAGATATTTATTTTAGCTTCGTTTGAAACAAGCTCTCTTCCTTTCAGTAAAGAAGAAGAATTCTTCTCCCTGCACAGTTATACTAAAATCTTCAGATTAAACAGTCAAACAGTGTAGCGATGAGGAAAAAACAATTATTTAACTGTTAAGTTAAGAATCAACATTTTAAAACGCTTTGACAATTTAACCATCACGAATTATAGAATTGCTGCAGCACAGCTAAAAATTTCACAACCATTATTTAGTAAGTTATTTAGAACGAGCCGATGCGCGCATCACGTGACTTCCTTTTACGCCAACTTAATGATAATAGCGCCGTGGAGTAAGCAAGGAAGCACTAAACATTTTCACCCCTAGTGTCTTGCGAACCGAAGCAAAAAAAAAACTTTTTACACAGATTCATTTCCCCATTGTTGACAATTTTAATGTGATTCAGTGGCTAACTCTTTAAATATCACCAACATATGCCAAATTAAAACCCGATTTTAAAATTAAAAAAAAAAAAATCGCTAAATTTTTCGCCAAGTTTGCGACAAAACTTGGCGGACAAAAGCTCGAAGATATATCGCCAAGTGTTTGATAATTATAACACCACTTGAGTTTGCATTGAAATCAACAATGATTTCCTCCCAAAAAAGTGTAAAAGACCCCCTTAGGAACATCCGAATGCAACCAAAACGGAAGGTGCACAATTAAACACAACTAGGAGGCTACGCACCGAATTTCAACTTTTTAGGACATGCGGGTTTTGAGTTATGCGAGATACATACGTACATACACACATACATACGTACGTACATACGGACGTCACGAGAAAACTCGTTGTCATTAACTCGGGGATCTTCAAAATGCGTATTTCGGGTGCCTGTACTTTCCTAGGCATTTCCACGTGCTGTCGGGTCGAAAAAAAGAAAAAAAAAAAACTCAACACCCATTAGGGGATGATCAAAATGGAAATCTAGGACGATTTTTCAGTGATTTTTTTTCGAATATATTTTTTACTTCCTTTTTTGTAAAAGGAAGCAAAAATTGAGAGATTGCACTTTCATTTAACTTCACTGCATTTTCAAACAGCAATGAAATCCGCTTTGGAAAAGATGAAGTTGAATCTGGTTTGAAACTGTGGTTCACGAAAAAGGATGCGTGAGATAACGGTTCATTAACGTGGCACATAGCAGAAGATCATGTTTTAAAGATGGGCAGACAAAACCTTTGTTACTTCGGACGGATAGTTTAAACTCTTTTTTTTCATCGATTAATGATTAATTTGAATTTTGACATCTGGAATTCAATTTTTTTTTCGAAATCATGTGTGTGTTTGTGGCTGTGTGCAGGCATGAGTGCGTGTGTGGGCGTAGGATATGGAAACAACCTGGAGACTTTTCTCTGGAGGAGCAGCATCGGGAGGGGCCGGTCGACGGTGATGCTGCAAAGGGATGCGGGGGAGGGGGGGGAATCATAGGAATACAAAACAGTCAAACGAGAGCAATAAAAAATGTATTTGCTCAAAAATTCATTCTACTAAATTAGTTATTTATGATTAAAATTGCAATGAGTCAACTAAACGCAGTTTTAAATTTGCACTTGAAAAGTTAAATGCTCCTTAATGGAAAAAAATCACAATTTTATTACGTCCTGGATTCGCTTCGGTTATTCTTATCAAATCGAGGTTGTCCCTAAGTGATCACATTGAGAGGCGCCAATTTTATTTGTTTAAGTTCATTATGCTATTACTTTTTTAAGGTTCCTTTTCATAATAAAAAAAAATGAAATTAAAATTTTCAACTCAAAAGTAATTGGGGTCCAATGGAAAACGCTGCTATACAGTTTGATTAAGAAACAAAAAGTCAACTGACGCTTACCCAGGACCTAAACTTCAGCACATTTTATCAAAATTTAAAGCTGCCAACTTACCTCCTGTGCCTATCCCTGTTTCATATGCGCGCGCAAAATTATAATAGCAATCTAACATCGAGTAGATTGAAAAGAAAACTGAGACAACTAAACTAAAAAGAAAAGGGTTTTAGCACTTCGCGAAACATACAAAGAAAAACTAGTGAGTATGGACGAATATAAATTGAAGTGAGGCAATTTTTTTTCTGAAAGAAAACGGGAATTTTATCTTGCACGCTACAGATACGGGAAATATTTTCAGGAATATACTTTAAAAGGATTTTCGAAATTAAATCTTGAGATTAAGCAGAGTATTAAACGTGAATAAGGCTTGAATTCAAAAGTAATATTTTTTTGAGAAAGATATTCGACGCGATCGCGAACTAATAAATTTAAACAATGAAAAGCCAGTGGTACCAGAGAATTAATTTTGAGGAACCCCCCAGAAATTCAAATTCATTTTAAATCTGATACAAAAATATTTCTAGTCCTGAAAAAAAAAACGAATAACTGCAGGAGTTTTATTAAGGTATTCGAAAAGGGAAGAAAAAAGGGAAACAATCAACTGTGCAGAAATGAATTGGTGTACAATGAAAAATTTTGACGAACATTTTTTGAAATTGGAAAAGGACAATTATTCAATTTTTGTTTTTTGAACATGGAGTGTGCAAGAAAATTTTTGAAATGATGCTTTAAATTATGGCTTTAACGAAACAAAAAGATTTATTAAAAATAAAGGTTCACGCGCTCGCGATACGAATATCTTCTCAACTGAAAAAAAAAATAAGTATGGACGAGTATTAATTGAAGTTATTTTTTTTTTTTTTTGAAAGAAAACGGAACTTTTATCTTGCACACTCCAGATACGGGAAATATTTTCAGGAATATACTTTAAAAGGATTTTCGAAATTAAATCTTGAGATTAAGCAGAGTATTAAACGTGAATAAGGCTTGAATTCAAAAGTAATATTTTTTTGAGAAAGATATTCGACGCGATCGCGAACTAATAAATTTAAACAATGAAAAGCCAGTGGTACCAGAGAATTAATTTTAAGGAACCCCCCAGAAATTCAAATTCATTTTAAATCTGATACAAAAATATTTCTAGTCCTGAAAAAAACTAATAACTGAAGGAGTTTTATTAAGGTATTCGAAAAGGGAAGAAAAAAGGGAAACAATCAACTGTGCAGAAATGAATTGGTTGAAAAATTTTGACAAATATTTTTTGAAATTTTGAAAAGGAAAATTATTTAATTTTTTTTTTGGAACATGGAGTGTGCAAGAAAATTTTTGAAATGATGCTTTAAATTATGGTTTAACGAAACAAAAAGACTTAAAAAATAAAGGTTCACGCGCTCGCGATACGAATATCTTCTCAACTGAAAAAAAAAAAGTAAGTATGGACGAGTATTAATTGAAGTAAGTTATTTTTTTTTTTTTTTTTGAAAGAAAACGGAACTTTTATCTTGCACACTCCAGATACGGGAAATATTTTCAGGAATATACTTTAAAAGGATTTTCGAAATTAAATCTTGAGATTAAGCAGAGTATTAAACGTGAATAAGGCTTGAATTCAAAAGTAATATTTTTTTGAGAAAGATATTCGACGCGATCGCGAACTAATAAATTTAAACAATGAAAAGCCAGTGGTACCAGAGAATTAATTTTAAGGAACCCCCCAGAAATTCAAATTCATTTTAAATCTGATACAAAAATATTTCTAGTCCTGAAAAAACTAATAACTGAAGGAGTTTTATTAAGGTATTCGAAAAGGGAAGAAAAAAGGGAAACAATCAACTGTGCAGAAATGAATTGGTGTACAATGAAAAATTTTGACAAATATTTTTTGAAATTTTGAAAAGGAAAATTATTTAATTTTTGTTTTTGGAACATGGAGTGTGCAAGAAAATTTTTGAAATGATGCTTTAAATTATGGTTTAACGAAACAAAAAGACTTATTAAAAAATAAAGGTTCACGCGCTCGCGATACGAATATCTTCTCAACTGAAAAAAAAAAGTAAGTATGGACGAGTATTAATTGAAGTTATTTTTTTTTTTGAAAGAAAACGGAACTTTTATCTTGCACACTCCAGATACGGGAAATATTTTCAGGAATATACTTTAAAAGGATTTTCGAAATTAAATCTTGAGATTAAGCAGAGTATTAAACGTGAATAAGGCTTGAATTCAAAAGTAATATTTTTTTGAGAAAGATATTCGACGCGATCGCGAACTAATAAATTTAAACAATGAAAAGCCAGTGGTACCAGAGAATTAATTTTAAGGAACCCCCCAGAAATTCAAATTCATTTTAAATCTGATACAAAAATATTTCTAGTCCTGAAAAAAACTAATAACTGAAGGAGTTTTATTAAGGTATTCGAAAAGGGAAGAAAAAAGGGAAACAATCAACTGTGCAGAAATGAATTGGTGTACAATGAAAAATTTTGACAAATATTTTTTGAAATTTTGAAAAGGAAAATTATTTAATTTTTGTTTTTGGAACATGGAGTGTGCAAGAAAATTTTTGAAATGATGCTTTAAATTATGGTTTAACGAAACAAAAAGACTTATTAAAAAATAAAGGTTCACGCGCTCGCGATACGAATATCTTCTCAACTGAAAAAAAAAAAAATAAGTATGGACGAGTATTAATTGAAGTAATTTTTTTTTTTTTTTTGAAAGAAAACGGAACTTTTATCTTGCACACTCCAGATACGGGAAATATTTTCAGGAATATACTTTAAAAGGATTTTCGAAATTAAATCTTGAGATTAAGCAGAGTATTAAACGTGAATAAGGCTTGAATTCAAAAGTAATATTTTTTTGAGAAAGATATTCGACGCGATCGCGAACTAATAAATTTAAACAATGAAAAGCCAGTGGTACCAGAGAATTAATTTTGAGGAACCCCCCAGAAATTCAAATTCATTTTAAATCTGATACAAAAATATTTCTAGTCCTGAAAAAAAAAACGAATAACTGCAGGAGTTTTATTAAGGTATTCGAAAAGGGAAGAAAAAAGGGAAACAATCAACTGTGCAGAAATGAATTGGTGTACAATGAAAAATTTTGACGAACATTTTTTGAAATTGGAAAAGGACAATTATTCAATTTGTTTTTTGAACATGGAGTGTGCAAGAAAATTTTTGAAATGATGCTTTAAATTATGGCTTTAACGAAACAAAAAGACTTATTAAAAATAAAGGTTCACGCGCTCGCGATACGAATATCTTCTCAACTGAAAAAAAAAACAGTAAGTATGGACGAGTATTAATTGAAGTAATTTATTTTTTTTTTTTGAAAGAAAACGGAACTTTTATCTTGCACACTCCAGATACGGGAAATATTTTCAGGAATATACTTTAAAAGGATTTTCGAAATTAAATCTTGAGATTAAGTAGAGTATTAAACGTGAATAAGGCTTGAATTCAAAAGTAATATTTTTTTGAGAAAGATATTCGACGCGATCGCGAACTAATAAATTTAAACAAAGAAAAGCCAGTGGTACCAGAGAATTAATTTTAAGGAACCCCCCAGAAATTCAAATTCATTTTAAATCTGATACAAAAATATTTCTAGTCCTGAAAAAAACTAATAACTGAAGGAGTTTTATTAAGGTATTCGAAAAGGGAAGAAAAAAGGGAAACAATCAACTGTGCAGAAATGAATTGGTGTACAATGAAAAATTTTGACAAATATTTTTTGAAATTTTGAAAAGGAAAATTATTTAATTTTTGTTTTTGGAACATGGAGTGTGCAAGAAAATATTTGAAATGATGCTTTAAATTATGGTTTAACGAAACAAAAAGACTTATTAAAAATAAAGGTTCACGCGCTCGCGATACGAATATCTTCTCAACTGAAAAAAAAAAAGTATGGACGAGTATTAATTGAAGTAAGTTATTTTTTTTTTGAAAGAAAACGGAACTTTTATCTTGCACACTCCAGATACGGGAAATATTTTCAGGAATATACTTTAAAAGGATTTTCGAAATTAAATCTTGAGATTAAGCAGAGTATTAAACGTGAATAAGGCTTGAATTCAAAAGTAATATTTTTTTGAGAAAGATATTCAACGCGATCGCGAACTAATAAATTTAAACAATGAAAAGCCAGTGGTACCAGAGAATTAATTTTAAGGAACCCCCCAGAAATTCAAATTCATTTTAAATCTGATACAAAAATATTTCTAGTCCTGAAAAAAACTAATAACTGAAGGAGTTTTATTAAGGTATTCGAAAAGGGAAGAAAAAAGGGAAACAATCAACTGTGCAGAAATGAATTGGTTGAAAAATTTTGACAAATATTTTTTGAAATTTTGAAAAGGAAAATTATTTAATTTTTGTTTTTGGAACATGGAGTGTGCAAGAAAATTTTTGAAATGATGCTTTAAATTGTGGTTTAACGAAACAAAAAGACTTATTAAAAAATAAAGGTTCACGCGCTCGCGATACGAATATCTTCTCAACTGAAAAAAAAAGTAAGTATGGACGAGTATTAATTGAAGTTATTTTTTTTTTGAAAGAAAACGGAACTTTTATCTTGCACACTCCAGATACGGGAAATATTTTCAGGAATATACTTTAAAAGGATTTTCGAAATTAAATCTTGAGATTAAGCAGAGTATTAAACGTGAATAAGGCTTGAATTCAAAAGTAATATTTTTTTGAGAAAGATATTCGACGCGATCGCGAACTAATAAATTTAAACAATGAAAAGCCAGTGGTACCAGAGAATTAATTTTAAGGAACCCCCCAGAAATTCAAATTCATTTTAAATCTGATACAAAAATATTTCTAGTCCTGAAAAAACTAATAACTGAAGGAGTTTTATTAAGGTATTCGAAAAGGGAAGAAAAAAGGGAATTAATCAACTGTGCAGAAATGAATTGGTGTACAATGAAAAATTTTGACAAATATTTTTTGAAATTTTGAAAAGGAAAATTATTTAATTTTTGTTTTTGGAACATGGAGTGTGCAAGAAAATTTTTGAAATGATGCTTTAAATTATGGTTTAACGAAACAAAAAGACTTATTAAAAAATAAAGGTTCACGCGCTCGCGATACGAATATCTTCTCAACTGAAAAAAAAAAGTAAGTATGGACGAGTATTAATTGAAGTTATTTTTTTTTGAAAGAAAACGGAACTTTTATCTTGCACACTCCAGATACGGGAAATATTTTCAGGAATATACTTTAAAAGGATTTTCGAAATTAAATCTTGAGATTAAGCAGAGTATTAAACGTGAATAAGGCTTGAATTCAAAAGTAATATTTTTTTGAGAAAGATATTCGACGCGATCGCGAACTAATAAATTTAAACAATGAAAAGCCAGTGGTACCAGAGAATTAATTTTAAGGAACCCCCCAGAAATTCAAATTCATTTTAAATCTGATACAAAAATATTTCTAGTCCTGAAAAAAACTAATAACTGAAGGAGTTTTATTAAGGTATTCGAAAAGGGAAGAAAAAAGGGAAACAATCAACTGTGCAGAAATGAATTGGTTGAAAAATTTTGACAAATATTTTTTGAAATTTTGAAAAGGAAAATTATTTAATTTTTTTTTTGGAACATGGAGTGTGCAAGAAAATTTTTGAAATGATGCTTTAAATTATGGTTTAACGAAACAAAAAGACTTAAAAAATAAAGGTTCACGCGCTCGCGATACGAATATCTTCTCAACTGAAAAAAAAAAGTAAGTATGGACGAGTATTAATTGAAGTAAGTTATTTTTTTTTTTTTTTTTTGAAAGAAAACGGAACTTTTATCTTGCACACTCCAGATACGGGAAATATTTTCAGGAATATACTTTAAAAGGATTTTCGAAATTAAATCTTGAGATTAAGCAGAGTATTAAACGTGAATAAGGCTTGAATTCAAAAGTAATATTTTTTTGAGAAAGATATTCGACGCGATCGCGAACTAATAAATTTAAACAATGAAAAGCCAGTGGTACCAGAGAATTAATTTTAAGGAACCCCCCAGAAATTCAAATTCATTTTAAATCTGATACAAAAATATTTCTAGTCCTGAAAAAAACTAATAACTGAAGGAGTTTTATTAAGGTATTCGAAAAGGGAAACAATCAACTGTGCAGAAATGAATTGGTTGAAAAATTTTGACAAATATTTTTTGAAATTTTGAAAAGGAAAATTATTTAATTTTTGTTTTTGGAACATGGAGTGTGCAAGAAAATTTTTGAAATGATGCTTTAAATTATGGTTTAACGAAACAAAAAGACTTATTAAAAAATAAAGGTTCACGCGCTCGCGATACGAATATCTTCTCAACTGAAAAAAAAAAATAAGTATGGACGAGTATTAATTGAAGTAATTTTTTTTTTGAAAGAAAACGGAACTTTTATCTTGCACACTCCAGATACGGGAAATATTTTCAGGAATATACTTTAAAAGGATTTTCGAAATTAAATCTTGAGATTAAGCAGAGTATTAAACGTGAATAAGGCTTGAATTCAAAAGTAATATTTTTTTGAGAAAGATATTCGACGCGATCGCGAACTAATAAATTTAAACAATGAAAAGCCAGTGGTACCAGAGAATTAATTTTAAGGAACCCCCCAGAAATTCAAATTCATTTTAAATCTGATACAAAAATATTTCTAGTCCTGAAAAAAACTAATAACTGAAGGAGTTTTATTAAGGTATTCGAAAAGGGAAGAAAAAAGGGAAACAATCAACTGTGCAGAAATGAATTGGTTGAAAAATTTTGACAAATATTTTTTGAAATTTTGAAAAGGAAAATTATTTAATTTTTTTTTTTTGGAACATGGAGTGTGCAAGAAAATTTTTGAAATGATGCTTTAAATTATGGTTTAACGAAACAAAAAGACTTAAAAAATAAAGGTTCACGCGCTCGCGATACGAATATCTTCTCAACTGAAAAAAAAAGTAAGTATGGACGAGTATTAATTGAAGTAAGTTATTTTTTTTTTTTTTTTTGAAAGAAAACGGAACTTTTATCTTGCACACTCCAGATACGGGAAATATTTTCAGGAATATACTTTAAAAGGATTTTCGAAATTAAATCTTGAGATTAAGCAGAGTATTAAACGTGAATAAGGCTTGAATTCAAAAGTAATATTTTTTTGAGAAAGATATTCGACGCGATCGCGAACTAATAAATTTAAACAATGAAAAGCCAGTGGTACCAGAGAATTAATTTTGAGGAACCCCCCAGAAATTCAAATTCATTTTAAATCTGATACAAAAATATTTCTAGTCCTGAAAAAAAAAACGAATAACTGCAGGAGTTTTATTAAGGTATTCGAAAAGGGAAGAAAAAAGGGAAACAATCAACTGTGCAGAAATGAATTGGTTGAAAAATTTTGACAAATATTTTTTGAAATTTTGAAAAGGAAAATTATTTAATTTTTGTTTTTGGAACATGGAGTGTGCAAGAAAATTTTTGAAATGATGCTTTAAATTATGGTTTAACGAAACAAAAAGACTTATTAAAAAATAAAGGTTCACGCGCTCGCGATACGAATATCTTCTCAACTGAAAAAAAAAAATAAGTATGGACGAGTATTAATTGAAGTAAGTTATTTTTTTTTTGAAAGAAAACGGAACTTTTATCTTGCACACTCCAGATACGGGAAATATTTTCAGGAATATACTTTAAAAGGATTTTCGAAATTAAATCTTGAGATTAAGCAGAGTATTAAACGTGAATAAGGCTTGAATTCAAAAGTAATATTTTTTTGAGAAAGATATTCGACGCGATCGCGAACTAATAAATTTAAACAATGAAAAGCCAGTGGTACCAGAGAATTAATTTTAAGGAACCCCCCAGAAATTCAAATTCATTTTAAATCTGATACAAAAATATTTCTAGTCCTGAAAAAAACTAATAACTGAAGGAGTTTTATTAAGGTATTCGAAAAGGGAAACAATCAACTGTGCAGAAATGAATTGGTTGAAAAATTTTGACAAATATTTTTTGAAATTTTGAAAAGGAAAATTATTTAATTTTTGTTTTTGGAACATGGAGTGTGCAAGAAAATTTTTGAAATGATGCTTTAAATTATGGTTTAACGAAACAAAAAGACTTATTAAAAAATAAAGGTTCACGCGCTCGCGATACGAATATCTTCTCAACTGAAAAAAAAAATAAGTATGGACGAGTATTAATTGAAGTAATTTTTTTTTTGAAAGAAAACGGAACTTTTATCTTGCACACTCCAGATACGGGAAATATTTTCAGGAATATACTTTAAAAGGATTTTCGAAATTAAATCTTGAGATTAAGCAGAGTATTAAACGTGAATAAGGCTTGAATTCAAAAGTAATATTTTTTTGAGAAAGATATTCGACGCGATCGCGAACTAATAAATTTAAACAATGAAAAGCCAGTGGTACCAGATAATTAATTTTAAGGAACCCCCCAGAAATTCAAATTCATTTTAAATCTGATACAAAAATATTTCTAGTCCTGAAAAAAACTAATAACTGAAGGAGTTTTATTAAGGTATTCGAAAAGGGAAGAAAAAAGGGAAACAATCAACTGTGCAGAAATGAATTGGTGTACAATGAAAAATTTTGACAAATATTTTTTGAAATTTTGAAAAGGAAAATTATTTAATTTTTGTTTTTGGAACATGGAGTGTGCAAGAAAATTTTTGAAATGATGCTTTAAATTATGGTTTAACGAAACAAAAAGACTTATTAAAAAATAAAGGTTCACGCGCTCGCGATACGAATATCTTCTCAACTGAAAAAAAAAAAGTAAGTATGGACGAGTATTAATTGAAGTTATTTTTTTTTTTTTGAAAGAAAACGGAACTTTTATCTTGCACACTCCAGATACGGGAAATATTTTCAGGAATATACTTTAAAAGGATTTTCGAAATTAAATCTTGAGATTAAGCAGAGTATTAAACGTGAATAAGGCTTGAATTCAAAAGTAATATTTTTTTGAGAAAGATATTCGACGCGATCGCGAACTAATAAATTTAAACAATGAAAAGCCAGTGGTACAAGAGAATTAATTTTAAGGAACCCCCCAGAAATTCAAATTCATTTTAAATCTGATACAAAAATATTTCTAGTCCTGAAAAAAACTAATAACTGAAGGAGTTTTATTAAGGTATTCGAAAAGGGAAGAAAAAAGGGAAACAATCAACTGTGCAGAAATGAATTGGTTGAAAAATTTTGACAAATATTTTTTGAAATTTTGAAAAGGAAAATTATTTAATTTTTTTTTTTTGGAACATGGAGTGTGCAAGAAAATTTTTGAAATGATGCTTTAAATTATGGTTTAACGAAACAAAAAGACTTAAAAAATAAAGGTTCACGCGCTCGCGATACGAATATCTTCTCAACTGAAAAAAAAAAGTAAGTATGGACGAGTATTAATTGAAGTAAGTTATTTTTTTTTTTTTTTTGAAAG
>NW_026558833.1:0-113267 GCF_026930045.1 Uloborus diversus
ATATAGCGAAATGATCAACTTAAATGCAATAAATTACAATATTTTGTAGTTGCAGAACATATTCAAAATATGAACTTAAAAAAAAAGCAAAAGCTTTAAAATATAAGTGTTTAATCATCAATTTCTAGTTATTTAATCTATGATTTATAAATAGATTTCGTTCAAACACCATGTATACCTTATTTACAAGAAACATTTAAAAAAAAAAACAAAGCATTCTTTTTTTATTTGCACCTAAATATTGCACCTTCAATACCATTCCTTTGAGTTATAAATGGAACTGAAACGAGTTGTCTTGGCACTGTTGTGAATTTCCTTTCATTACTCTACCAACTATAATATGAAGAAGTTTCTACGTAAATATCTTGGAGAAATATCAAATACTCATTAATTAAACCTCAATAATATCAATATTTTTAGCATAACAAATATTGCAATGAGTATGAATTTATTAAGATAACACCCCTTTAGCTTTAGCACACTTTTGGCCAGTTTAAGACAGTTTCAGACTCTTTTGGACGGTAAAAACCACCTGTCCTGTCCTAAACCAGTTTCGAACAGTCCGAAACCCAACCCTGAGAAAAAACACTGATCTTGTTTCTAGTTCTAGTATCTCTCTAGGCAAAACTGAATAAAAAACTTCTTTGTGTGCTTTTAAACTTCATACGATGGACTTGGATAATAAGTTTCAATAACTGTGGGGATTACATTTTCTCATTACCAATGTGGCCCCGCTGATATAGGGATTCAAAAATATACGTGATTCATGTTTTACACAGTTCTGTGAGATACAAAGGGGCCCCCAAATGTGTAAACCCACTACATTTTTTCCAGAAGTTTCTCTGTTTAACTTTTTTGAGGATTTTACTGATGCAGAGGGGTCGGAAGATTTTTTAATGTCGCCGGCAAGCAATTCATCAAGCTTTCGAAGCTGAAATCTCAATTTGAACTAACCTCATTAGAAGAATGACATTGAACGACATTGTTTTCATATAGATGAAAAGTTGGGTTTACTACCAACTTCCTGCACTCCTCACTATGACCCACTGCTAAAATGGCTACTTGTCCAAATGCTAAAAGAGTCCGGGTCGATCGAAGGAATCCCCCGCGGAGCAGGTACGGAAGCCACTTACCTGCTCCGGACGGTCCGGAGCCCCCGGACGTCGGCCCGCTGACGCGGACGCCTGCTGGGGGGCGGCAGACGAGGGCGGCGGGGCACCGAGTCGGCGGGCGCCTGATATCGCTCTACCGGCCGCCTCACTCGCCGGTCGGAGACCGGCGCGAACTGCGGCAGTGGCGGCGGTACCGTGCGCTGACGCGGACGCAGTGTCACGGCGCCCCCGTCCCCAACGCCCCCGGCAACAGGACGCCGGGCGACAGGGCGGGCAATGTGGTCCGGGGCCCCGGTGTCGTCCGGGTCGACGTCCTCCGGTGGTGGTGGTGGTGGCGACGGAGAGGGGGACGTCGGCCGCTGCACGCGGCGCTTCCTGCGGGAGACGTTGCTGGAGGCCGGGGAGGATGGGGCGGGGGAGGAGGTGGTGGTGCTGGAGTCCCGGCGCCAGGTGCGGAGTGCCAGGAGAGGGTCCACCGAGGAGGACGATGACGAGGCGGCGTCCCCGTCTGGATCTGCAAGAGAGAAAGAAAATTGTCAAAATCGAAAACCAAGTTGTTATTGAAAAAAAAAAAGTCAAAAAAAATATATTTATTACATACTAGCCAACCTTCGAAGAAAAAAAAAGATTCCACAAGAGGTATATAGGTTATTCACTAGCGACATATCTTCACAACAGAATTATTAATTGTGCTTTTAAATAACATGAATACTAAATTTAAAGTGAAATGGGGATTTTTGGCAAATGTAAGCTAATTGGTAGTGGCAAGAAAAACATACTGCAAAGGAAAAACCTAATAATAACTAGGGAACTTGCTTAAAGTTCTATACATTCCCCAGTCACTTCCAGAAAAGTAACTACCAAAATTTAATTTCTAAAATCCGAAAAAAAAATTCAATATATACTGAAAATAATAGACATATGAATTAGGTATAGGATAGCACATTTTAAAATAACTTCAATCTTTCAAAATAATTGAAATATTTTCAAGATGCAAAAAGATTGAAATCTGCTGCAGTTTTCGGCAAAGCACGTGCTTCGTTGAACATGCAATGTGGAAAGCTTCCAAAAAATTAATATTTGCTAAGTTATTAATTGGAAAAATTCTTTTTCCCTGATATTGGTAGACTAGAAAGGGGCGCCATCTATTAAGAAAGTGAAATCTTTTGATGATTGACTGAAAAAACGGGAGAAAATCGTAAAAAACAGGAAATCGGGAGAGGGAAGCAAAAAACGGGAATCTCCCGTTAAAAACAGTAGAATTGGCAAGTATGTTTATTCAATGTGAACAATTAAGTATAAATACACATGAGACAGTGAGAAGCAAAGGGATGCAAGTGGAAAATTTAAAATTTCGGAGATAACCAGTACACATGGTAGGTGAACCTAGTACCTCTCCAAGAGATGGTACTTGTAACCCTGGTAGTCAGGGGTTGGCAAGGTAAAAACCATGATTTTCACCGTCCTGGTGCGAAAATGTCCAAAACCATGTTTTTAGAAAAATTGCATTCTGTGATAAATCACCGAAAACAAAATAAAATGTATCAAAGTAATGTTTTATATTGAAAATTTATTCAACGGAGAACATTCAACTTATTTACGCAGCCGATTTTAATCTAGTTACATAGAAGTTGAATTCTTGATTAAATTTTCAACTAGTATGCATTAGTTTGTTATTATTATTTATTTATTTTTGCTAATCGTTGAAAATTTCAAATTGTACTTGTGAATCGTCTCCCCCCCCCCCCCCCCACAAACCATTTTTTTGGACTGTGCAAAAGACAGTGTTCAAAATATAGCGAAATGATCAACTTAAATGCAATAAATTACAATATTTTGTAGTTGCAGAATGTTACGTGTTATTAGTTATGCCTGAGTGTCAACATTCCTGTATTCCAGAGATGTAAATAAATTCACAGATTTAGTTGGTTTTGTACTATAGGAGTTTAAGTATCTCTTTACTAAATATTTTAAGACTATATAACATGAAACATGGTGGCAGCGGGAAAAATAAGTAAATTATTATTCTCTTGAATAACTTTGAAGAAGTTACTTAGATCGAAATTCTAATTAGCCGCAATGAGCACGGACGCTGCTAAGCCTATTATCAAAGCTCCTGAACCGTTGTTGTTCGATAGTGATCTATGCACAAGATGGAAGTTGTTCAAGCAAAAATGGATGAATTATGCGATTCTTACCAATTTAGAAAAGCAGACTATGAAGTATCAAGTTGCGCTATTATTACATACACTGGGTGACGCTGCATTACAAAGATACAATGGTTTTTCGTTTTCGACAGATGATGAAGCAAGAACAACTGAAGAAATAATTGACAAGTTCGATGAATATGTAGTCGGTGAAATTAATGAAACGTATGAAAGATTTATGTTCAATAATAGAAAACAAGGAGATGGTGAAACATTTGATGAATTTTTATCTGCCATAAGAGTGTTAATCAAAACTTGCAATTATTGTGAAGACTGTATTGATTCTTTACTTCGAGATAGAATTATTTTAGGTTTAAAGGACTCCCAGTTACAAGAACTACTTTTGAGAGAAAGAACATTAACCTTAGAGAAATGCATCGATACTTGCAGAGCTGCAGAATATGCACAAAGTAAACGAAAAGAATTTCATCCAGAAATAGTGAACAAAATTCAGCAAAATAAAAAATTTGAAGCTAAAAAGTTTTTTGAAAGCGAGAAACAAGAAAAATCATGTAAGTTTTGTGGTAAAAAGCATAAATTTGTGAAAGAACTTTGTCCAGCTTGGGGAAAAACATGTTCGAAATGTAAAAAGAAGAACCATTTTGCAAAAAAATGTGTATCATCATTCAAAATGAAGAAAGAAAGTATTCATCATTTAGATTCAGATCACGAGAGTGAAGAATGGGTGAATAAAGTTGAAGACAAAGGTAAAGACATAAAATGTCTGATGTTAATTAATGGAAAAGAAGTAACTTTTCAGGTAGACACTGGAGCTACAGTAAATATTTTGCCCAAACATTATGCTACTGGCATAGATCCATGTCATAAAGTTCTAAAGATGTGGAACGGTAGTACTTTAGAACCAGTTGGAGTTCATCGTGAACATGTAATCAATCCGAAGAACAACAAAAGGTATAATATTGAGTTTACTATTGTTGACAAGGAACATATACAACCACTTCTAGGGTTGAAGGCTATTCAAGCTATGAAATTGATTACGATCCAAGAGAAAGAATTCCAGTCTGTAAACATAGTAAACATAAATGATTATAATAATATATTTTCTGAAGGAATTGGAGACTTGCCTGGTATTGTTCATCTACAGACTGACCCTAATATCTCACCTTCTACTATGCCTGTACACAGAGTGCCTATTGCTTTGCGAGATAAACTTAAAAAGGAACTGGACCAACTTGAAGAAAAAGGAATTATCCGGAAAATAACTGAACCAACTTCTTGGACTAGTAACATTGTCTGTGTAGAAAAACCAAACGGTAAGTTGAGAATTTGTTTAAATCCGCTTGAATTGAATAAAGCTCTTAAAAGACCAAGATATATTATGCCTAGTTTAGAAGAAGTGCTACATGAATTAAATGGTGCTACAGTTTTTAGCAAATTTGATTTGCAGAATGGCTACTGGCACATTTCTCTTGATGAAGCATCAAGTATACTAACAACATTCCAAACTATTTTTGGACGATATTGTTTTCTGCGCTTGCCTTTTGGCTTGAATGTAGCTTCGGAAATTTTCCAAATTAAGATGAAACAGTCATTTGAAGGTCTTCCTGGATTCATCAATATTGCTGATGATGTAGTAATTTTTGGAAAAGACAGAAAAGAACATGATGAAAATGTACAACTTTTTCTACAGAGATGCAAAGATCTGAATGTGAAGCTCAATAAGGAAAAAATGGAACTGCAATGTGATGAAATTATTTTTATGGGTCACAAAATCTCCAAAGAAGGCGTGAAACCTGATGTAAAGAAAATTCAAGCAATTATTGATCTTAAAAAGCCTAATAATAAAGAAGAATTGAAACGATTCTTGGGAATGTGTAATTATCAGATGAAGTTTCTAAAAGATTATGCTACTATTAGTGAACCATTGTATACTCTTTTAAAGAATGATATTCCATGGAATTGGACAGAGAAACAAGATGCAGCCCTAATGAAGCTGAAGAGTCTACTCACAGAAGCACCAACTTTGAAAATTTTTGATTTTACAAAACCTGTTCAAGTAGAATGTGATGCAAGCCAATTTGGGCTTGGTGCAGTATTAATGCAAGACTCGGGTACAATTGCCTATGCAAGTAGAACACTAAATGCTGCGGAGCGTAACTATGCTCAAATTGAAAAAGAAATGTTAGCTGTTATATGGAGTTTAGAAAAATTTCACCATTATGTATATGGAAGAAAAATAACTGTATACAATGACCACAAACCTTTAGAAGCTATTAGAAAGAAACCCTTACACAAGGCACCGAAGCGCTTGCAGAGTATGTTACTTAGAGCTCAACGTTACAATTTTGATTTAGTCTACAAGCCCGGAACACAAAGCCTTGTGTCAGATACTTTGTCTAGGGCGCCACTGAATACAACAGAACAGGACAATAAGAAAATTGATATAGTTTGCAGTGTTCACACTCTGCCAATTAAAGGAACCTGTTTAGAGAAAATACAAGATGAATCAAATAAAGATGAAGAAATTCTCGCTTTAAAAGAAATGATTACAAAAGGATGGCCAGAGGACAAAATTGATGTTCCTCCAAATATAAGAAATTATTTTGACTATAGAGATGAAATTGGAATTCAAGAAGGTGTTGTAGTAAGAGGAGAAAGAATAGTAATTCCAAAAGCGATGAGAAGAGAAATGAAAGACAAAATTCATCTAGGACACCAAGGTATTAATTCATGCTTAAGAAGAGCAAGAGTGCTTATTTTTTGGTCTGGTATGTCATCTGAAATTAGACAATTCATAAGTGGATGCCATACATGCTTATCATATAGTGATCGTAGACCTCAAGAAGCAATAAAGTGGCATGAAGTAGCAGAAAGACCTTTTCAGAAAGTTGGAATTGATTTATTTGTTTTACGAGATAGAAATTACTTAGTTACTGTGGACTATTTTAGTCAATTTATAGAAGTGGATTATCTACCAGACACGACATCAACAACTGTTATAGGAAAAGTCAAACATCATTTTGCAAGATATGGTATACCAGAAATAGTTGTAACTGGAAATGATTCACAGCTGAAATCTTCTGAATTTGACAAATTTTGTGAAGCTTGGGATATTAAACACAAGCAGACCAGTCCATACAATAGTAAATCAAATGGTCAAGTTGAATCTGCCGTAAAAATTGTGAAGAGGATTATGAAAAGGAGTCTCTTTGCAAAAGAAGATCCCTACTTAGGTCTATTGAATTATAGGAATACTCCAATTGAAAACATTTCAAAAAGCCCAGCACAGTTACTTCTTGGAAAAAGGACAAGGACTCTAGTACCCACTACAAATAATTTATTTAAGCCATCTTTCAATTCCTATCCTGAAATTACTCATCGTAAAGAATATCTAAGACAGAGGAAGTCTGAAGCTGATTACAAGAAATCTGTTCTGCCTGAATTTCAGTATGGAGATATAGTGTACATGCAGCCTCAAAAGAAAAATGATACCTGGAAGAAAGCTGTGGTTACAAAGACTTTAACACCTAGAAGATTAGAGGTCACCACGGATAATGGACAAAAATATGTCAGAAATAGAAGGTTTATTCGAGGAATACCCAAAACAACACACACGAAAAAAAAATTCGAGACACCAATACCAAATACGCCAACCAAGCAGATACCAGAAAGTGTACCAACAGAAAATATAAATACAAAAAATAAAACTTGTATACCATCTTTACTACAAAAAATGGGTACTGATTCAAAAAGAGACAATACAGAATATAAAACAAAATCAGGACGCGTTGTGAAATTGCCATCAAGATACAAAGACTAGAACTGCTACTTTTCTTTAATTTTTTTCTCTCTCTCAGAATTTAATTTACCTTATTCTGCTTAGTGATTTTTTAAGTTTATTTCTTTAATTTTGAAGAGAGAACTTTTGTGACGTTTTAAAAAATTTTTTGATTCTAGTATAATATTGTGTTGTGATTTTATTTTGAGGGGGAAAATAACTGTTTGAAAGTTCTGTAAAAAGGGAAGGATGTTACGTGTTATTAGTTATGCCTGAGTGTCAACATTCCTGTATTCCAGAGATGTAAATAAATTCACAGATTTAGTTGGTTTTGTACTATAGGAGTTTAAGTATCTCTTTACTAAATATTTTAAGACTATATAACATGAAACACAGAACATATTCAAAATATGAACTTAAAAAAAAAGCAAAAGCTTTAAAATATAAGTGTTTAATCATCAATTTCTAGTTATTTAATCTATGATTTATAAATAGATTTCGTTCAAACACCATGTATACCTTATTTACAAGAAACATTTAAAAAAAAAAACAAAGCATTCTTTTTTTATTTGCACCTAAATATTGCACCTTCAATACCATTCCTTTGAGTTATAAATGGAACTGAAACGAGTTGTCTTGGCACTGTTGTGAATTTCCTTTCATTACTCTACCAACTATAATATGAAGAAGTTTCTACGTAAATATCTTGGAGAAATATCAAATACTCATTAATTAAACCTCAATAATATCAATATTTTTAGCATAACAAATATTGCAATGAGTATGAATTTATTAAGATAACACCCCTTTAGCTTTAGCACACTTTTGGCCAGTTTAAGACAGTTTCAGACTCTTTTGGACGGTAAAAACCACCTGTCCTGTCCTAAACCAGTTTCGAACAGTCCGAAACCCAACCCTGAGAAAAAACACTGATCTTGTTTCTAGTTCTAGTATCTCTCTAGGCAAAACTGAATAAAAAACTTCTTTGTGTGCTTTTAAACTTCATACGATGGACTTGGATAATAAGTTTCAATAACTGTGGGGATTACATTTTCTCATTACCAATGTGGCCCCGCTGATATAGGGATTCAAAAATATACGTGATTCATGTTTTACACAGTTCTGTGAGATACAAAGGGGCCCCCAAATGTGTAAACCCACTACATTTTTTCCAGAAGTTTCTCTGTTTAACTTTTTTGAGGATTTTACTGATGCAGAGGGGTCGGAAGATTTTTTAATGTCGCCGGCAAGCAATTCATCAAGCTTTCGAAGCTGAAATCTCAATTTGAACTAACCTCATTAGAAGAATGACATTGAACGACATTGTTTTCATATAGATGAAAAGTTGGGTTTACTACCAACTTCCTGCACTCCTCACTATGACCCACTGCTAAAATGGCTACTTGTCCAAATGCTAAAAGAGTCCGGGTCGATCGAAGGAATCCCCCGCGGAGCAGGTACGGAAGCCACTTACCTGCTCCGGACGGTCCGGAGCCCCCGGACGTCGGCCCGCTGACGCGGACGCCTGCTGGGGGGCGGCAGACGAGGGCGGCGGGGCACCGAGTCGGCGGGCGCCTGATATCGCTCTACCGGCCGCCTCACTCGCCGGTCGGAGACCGGCGCGAACTGCGGCAGTGGCGGCGGTACCGTGCGCTGACGCGGACGCAGTGTCACGGCGCCCCCGTCCCCAACGCCCCCGGCAACAGGACGCCGGGCGACAGGGCGGGCAATGTGGTCCGGGGCCCCGGTGTCGTCCGGGTCGACGTCCTCCGGTGGTGGTGGTGGTGGCGACGGAGAGGGGGACGTCGGCCGCTGCACGCGGCGCTTCCTGCGGGAGACGTTGCTGGAGGCCGGGGAGGATGGGGCGGGGGAGGAGGTGGTGGTGCTGGAGTCCCGGCGCCAGGTGCGGAGTGCCAGGAGAGGGTCCACCGAGGAGGACGATGACGAGGCGGCGTCCCCGTCTGGATCTGCAAGAGAGAAAGAAAATTGTCAAAATCGAAAACCAAGTTGTTATTGAAAAAAAAAAGTCAAAAAAAATATATTTATTACATACTAGCCAACCTTCGAAGAAAAAAAAAGATTCCACAAGAGGTATATAGGTTATTCACTAGCGACATATCTTCACAACAGAATTATTAATTGTGCTTTTAAATAACATGAATACTAAATTTAAAGTGAAATGGGGATTTTTGGCAAATGTAAGCTAATTGGTAGTGGCAAGAAAAACATACTGCAAAGGAAAAACCTAATAATAACTAGGGAACTTGCTTAAAGTTCTATACATTCCCCAGTCACTTCCAGAAAAGTAACTACCA
Source organism: Uloborus diversus (assembly GCF_026930045.1). Classification (NCBI taxonomy): domain Eukaryota; kingdom Metazoa; phylum Arthropoda; class Arachnida; order Araneae; family Uloboridae; genus Uloborus; species Uloborus diversus. Next base: position 9,374 of record NW_026558833.1, read on the forward strand.
AAATTTAATTTCTAAAATCCGAAAAAAAAATTCAATATATACTGAAAATAATAGACATATGAATTAGGTATAGGATAGCACATTTTAAAATAACTTCAATCTTTCAAAATAATTGAAATATTTTCAAGATGCAAAAAGATTGAAATCTGCTGCAGTTTTCGGCAAAGCACGTGCTTCGTTGAACATGCAATGTGGAAAGCTTCCAAAAAATTAATATTTGCTAAGTTATTAATTGGAAAAATTCTTTTTCCCTGATATTGGTAGACTAGAAAGGGGCGCCATCTATTAAGAAAGTGAAATCTTTTGATGATTGACTGAAAAAACGGGAGAAAATCGTAAAAAACAGGAAATCGGGAGAGGGAAGCAAAAAACGGGAATCTCCCGTTAAAAACAGTAGAATTGGCAAGTATGTTTATTCAATGTGAACAATTAAGTATAAATACACATGAGACAGTGAGAAGCAAAGGGATGCAAGTGGAAAAATTAAAATTTCGGAGATAACCAGTACACATGGTAGGTGAACCTAGTACCTCTCCAAGAGATGGTACTTGTAACCCTGGTAGTCAGGGGTTGGCAAGGTAAAAACCATGATTTTCACCGTCCTGGTGCGAAAATGTCCAAAACCATGTTTTTAGAAAAATTGCATTCTGTGATAAATCACCGAAAACAAAATAAAATGTATCAAAGTAATGTTTTATATTGAAAATTTATTCAACGGAGAACATTCAACTTATTTACGCAGCCGATTTTAATCTAGTTACATAGAAGTTGAATTCTTGATTAAATTTTCAACTAGTATGCATTAGTTTGTTATTATTATTTATTTATTTTTGCTAATCGTTGAAAATTTCAAATTGTACTTGTGAATCGTCTCCCCCCCCCCCCCCCCCACAAACCATTTTTTTGGACTGTGCAAAAGACAGTGTTCAAAATATAGCGAAATGATCAACTTAAATGCAATAAATTACAATATTTTGTAGTTGCAGAACATATTCAAAATATGAACTTAAAAAAAAAGCAAAAGCTTTAAAATATAAGTGTTTAATCATCAATTTCTAGTTATTTAATCTATGATTTATAAATAGATTTCGTTCAAACACCATGTATACCTTATTTACAAGAAACATTTAAAAAAAAAAACAAAGCATTCTTTTTTTATTTGCACCTAAATATTGCACCTTCAATACCATTCCTTTGAGTTATAAATGGAACTGAAACGAGTTGTCTTGGCACTGTTGTGAATTTCCTTTCATTACTCTACCAACTATAATATGAAGAAGTTTCTACGTAAATATCTTGGAGAAATATCAAATACTCATTAATTAAACCTCAATAATATCAATATTTTTAGCATAACAAATATTGCAATGAGTATGAATTTATTAAGATAACACCCCTTTAGCTTTAGCACACTTTTGGCCAGTTTAAGACAGTTTCAGACTCTTTTGGACGGTAAAAACCACCTGTCCTGTCCTAAACCAGTTTCCAACAGTCCGAAACCCAACCCTGAGAAAAAACACTGATCTTGTTTCTAGTTCTAGTATCTCTCTAGGCAAAACTGAATAAAAAACTTCTTTGTGTGCTTTTAAACTTCATACGATGGACTTGGATAATAAGTTTCAATAACTGTGGGGATTACATTTTCTCATTACCAATGTGGCCCCGCTGATATAGGGATTCAAAAATATACGTGATTCATGTTTTACACAGTTCTGTGAGATACAAAGGGGCCCCCAAATGTGTAAACCCACTACATTTTTTCCAGAAGTTTCTCTGTTTAACTTTTTTGAGGATTTTACTGATGCAGAGGGGTCGGAAGATTTTTTAATGTCGCCGGCAAGCAATTCATCAAGCTTTCGAAGCTGAAATCTCAATTTGAACTAACCTCATTAGAAGAATGACATTGAACGACATTGTTTTCATATAGATGAAAAGTTGGGTTTACTACCAACTTCCTGCACTCCTCACTATGACCCACTGCTAAAATGGCTACTTGTCCAAATGCTAAAAGAGTCCGGGTCGATCGAAGGAATCCCCCGCGGAGCAGGTACGGAAGCCACTTACCTGCTCCGGACGGTCCGGAGCCCCCGGACGTCGGCCCGCTGACGCGGACGCCTGCTGGGGGGCGGCAGACGAGGGCGGCGGGGCACCGAGTCGGCGGGCGCCTGATATCGCTCTACCGGCCGCCTCACTCGCCGGTCGGAGACCGGCGCGAACTGCGGCAGTGGCGGCGGTACCGTGCGCTGACGCGGACGCAGTGTCACGGCGCCCCCGTCCCCAACGCCCCCGGCAACAGGACGCCGGGCGACAGGGCGGGCAATGTGGTCCGGGGCCCCGGTGTCGTCCGGGTCGACGTCCTCCGGTGGTGGTGGTGGTGGCGACGGAGAGGGGGACGTCGGCCGCTGCACGCGGCGCTTCCTGCGGGAGACGTTGCTGGAGGCCGGGGAGGATGGGGCGGGGGAGGAGGTGGTGGTGCTGGAGTCCCGGCGCCAGGTGCGGAGTGCCAGGAGAGGGTCCACCGAGGAGGACGATGACGAGGCGGCGTCCCCGTCTGGATCTGCAAGAGAGAAAGAAAATTGTCAAAATCGAAAACCAAGTTGTTATTGAAAAAAAAAAAGTCAAAAAAAATATATTTATTACATACTAGCCAACCTTCGAAGAAAAAAAAAGATTCCACAAGAGGTATATAGGTTATTCACTAGCGACATATCTTCACAACAGAATTATTAATTGTGCTTTTAAATAACATGAATACTAAATTTAAAGTGAAATGGGGATTTTTGGCAAATGTAAGCTAATTGGTAGTGGCAAGAAAAACATACTGCAAAGGAAAAACCTAATAATAACTAGGGAACTTGCTTAAAGTTCTATACATTCCCCAGTCACTTCCAGAAAAGTAACTACCAAAATTTAATTTCTAAAATCCGAAAAAAAAATTCAATATATACTGAAAATAATAGACATATGAATTAGGTATAGGATAGCACATTTTAAAATAACTTCAATCTTTCAAAATAATTGAAATATTTTCAAGATGCAAAAAGATTGAAATCTGCTGCAGTTTTCGGCAAAGCACGTGCTTCGTTGAACATGCAATGTGGAAAGCTTCCAAAAAATTAATATTTGCTAAGTTATTAATTGGAAAAATTCTTTTTCCCTGATATTGGTAGACTAGAAAGGGGCGCCATCTATTAAGAAAGTGAAATCTTTTGATGATTGACTGAAAAAACGGGAGAAAATCGTAAAAAACAGGAAATCGGGAGAGGGAAGCAAAAAACGGGAATCTCCCGTTAAAAACAGTAGAATTGGCAAGTATGTTTATTCAATGTGAACAATTAAGTATAAATACACATGAGACAGTGAGAAGCAAAGGGATGCAAGTGGAAAAATTAAAATTTCGGAGATAACCAGTACACATGGTAGGTGAACCTAGTACCTCTCCAAGAGATGGTACTTGTAACCCTGGTAGTCAGGGGTTGGCAAGGTAAAAACCATGATTTTCACCGTCCTGGTGCGAAAATGTCCAAAACCATGTTTTTAGAAAAATTGCATTCTGTGATAAATCACCGAAAACAAAATAAAATGTATCAAAGTAATGTTTTATATTGAAAATTTATTCAACGGAGAACATTCAACTTATTTACGCAGCCGATTTTAATCTAGTTACATAGAAGTTGAATTCTTGATTAAATTTTCAACTAGTATGCATTAGTTTATTATTATTTATTTTTGCTAATCGTTGAAAATTTCAAATTGTACTTGTGAATCGTCTCCCCCCCCCCCCCACAAACCATTTTTTTGGACTGTGCAAAAGACAGTGTTCAAAATATAGCGAAATGATCAACTTAAATGCAATAAATTACAATATTTTGTAGTTGCAGAACATATTCAAAATATGAACTTAAAAAAAAAGCAAAAGCTTTAAAATATAAGTGTTTAATCATCAATTTCTAGTTATTTAATCTATGATTTATAAATAGATTTCGTTCAAACACCATGTATACCTTATTTACAAGAAACATTTAAAAAAAAAAACAAAGCATTCTTTTTTTATTTGCACCTAAATATTGCACCTTCAATACCATTCCTTTGAGTTATAAATGGAACTGAAACGAGTTGTCTTGGCACTGTTGTGAATTTCCTTTCATTACTCTACCAACTATAATATGAAGAAGTTTCTACGTAAATATCTTGGAGAAATATCAAATACTCATTAATTAAACCTCAATAATATCAATATTTTTAGCATAACAAATATTGCAATGAGTATGAATTTATTAAGATAACACCCCTTTAGCTTTAGCACACTTTTGGCCAGTTTAAGACAGTTTCAGACTCTTTTGGACGGTAAAAACCACCTGTCCTGTCCTAAACCAGTTTCGAACAGTCCGAAACCCAACCCTGAGAAAAAACACTGATCTTGTTTCTAGTTCTAGTATCTCTCTAGGCAAAACTGAATAAAAAACTTCTTTGTGTGCTTTTAAACTTCATACGATGGACTTGGATAATAAGTTTCAATAACTGTGGGGATTACATTTTCTCATTACCAATGTGGCCCCGCTGAAATAGGGATTCAAAAATATACGTGATTCATGTTTTACACAGTTCTGTGAGATACAAAGGGGCCCCCAAATGTGTAAACCCACTACATTTTTTCCAGAAGTTTCTCTGTTTAACTTTTTTGAGGATTTTACTGATGCAGAGGGGTCGGAAGATTTTTTAATGTCGCCGGCAAGCAATTCATCAAGCTTTCGAAGCTGAAATCTCAATTTGAACTAACCTCATTAGAAGAATGACATTGAACGACATTGTTTTCATATAGATGAAAAGTTGGGTTTACTACCAACTTCCTGCACTCCTCACTATGACCCACTGCTAAAATGGCTACTTGTCCAAATGCTAAAAGAGTCCGGGTCGATCGAAGGAATCCCCCGCGGAGCAGGTAGGGAAGCCACTTACCTGCTCCGGACGTCGGCCCGCTGACGCGGACGCCTGCTGGGGGGCGGCAGACGAGGGCGGCGGGGCACCGAGTCGGCGGGCGCCTGATATCGCTCTACCGGCCGCCTCACTCGCCGGTCGGAGACCGGCGCGAACTGCGGCAGTGGCGGCGGTACCGTGCGCTGACGCGGACGCAGTGTCACGGCGCCCCCGTCCCCAACGCCCCCGGCAACAGGACGCCGGGCGACAGGGCGGGCAATGTGGTCCGGGGCTGTAGAATATATTACCGCTAATAGCGTTAATAACTTACATCCACCATGAAAATAACAATTTCCGTCTGTTGAGATCAGAAGACACTTATTTAAAAGCAAATCTTTTATTGAAAATATTATAACATACATGAATTTCATATCTACGATCTTTGTTGCTCACCAAATTAACGGCATAACCTTCTCAAGCCAAAAAAAACATCTTGTTTCCTTAACTTATAAGGACAGAACATTTGCATAGTTCAGTTCACGGTTTGCAGTGATACTTTTCACTTTAAAAATATATAATAAAATATGCAAATATGCTTTCAAATGTACGTACGAAAAACAAATTAAAAAAATTCTAACAATCGGCCCCATCGGGCGTACATTCATTCTTTCTTAGTTCAAAAATAATACTTACAATATACTGAAGTTTTTCCTTTGATAAAGGTTTTGTTAAGAAATCTGCTAAATTATTTTTACTACTGATATAACTTAAACTAAATAAGTTTTCTTTGATCAGATCTCTTATGAATTGATATTTTATATCTATATGCTTAGTTTTAACATTTTCTGGTGAATTTTTAGAAAAATATATAGCAGATTGATTATCACAAAATTGTATAGGAATATTTAAGTTTTTAACGACATTAATTTCTTTTAATACTCTCGAAAACCATACAAGTTCTTTAACACTTTCTGTTAGAGATACAAATTCAGATTCCATTGAACTAAGAGCGATTGATTTATGTTTATTCGATTTCCAGTTAAATGGAATACCGGCAAAATAAACAATATGCCCACTTGTAGAATACCTATTCGTTAACTTATAACCCCAGTTTGCATCAGAATACGCAATTAAACTAGAATTGTTAACATTCGACAAATTAATTTTTAAACTTTTAGTATTAAACACATAATTCATGATATCTACAGTAACAGTCCAATGTTTAAATAAATAACCATTGCAAAATTGAGACATGACATTTACTGCAAAAGAAATATCTGGTCTGCTTCTCGCAGCTAGAAATGATAAACACCCAATCAAAGTTCTATACGGGTATTTTTTCATTACATCATTTTCCACAATTTCTTTCTCGTTAACCCTTTGAGGTAATTCAACACTGTTTTTGAAAGGTAAATTAACATGATTTCTTGGCAAATCTTTAAATTTTTCCATTAGTTTATTTATATAAGTTTCTTGATGCAAATAAATTTTATTGCCAATCTTTTCAAAATTTACACCCAGTAAAAATTTAATTTCCCCCAAATTTACGACGTCAAACTTACTTTTTAGTAATGCTATAATTTCATCAATTTTACTTTTACTTTTTCCAAATAATATTAAATCATCTACGTAAACCAACAAAACTATTTCATCTTTAAGTTTATAAGTACAATTACACCATTTCATTTTTTCAAACCCAAGTTTGAGTAAATTAGAGTCTAACTCCAAATTCCATTGTCTTCCGCTTTGATGAAGCCCATACAGTGCTTTATTAAGCAACCAAACCTTATGTTCTTCACCTTTAACTTCATGTCCAACAGGTTGGGTCATGTATACCTTCTCATTTAGACTTCCATACAAATAGGCAGATTTTATGTCTAAGTGTACATGAGACCAACATAGCACGGATACAAATAAAATGAAAAACAATCGAACAATTGAAAAACAAATGACTGGCGAGAACACCAAATTGTAATCAATGTTTGCCCGCTGTTTCCAACCAAGAGCTACTAATCTTGCACGGAATTTTTTAATTTTATTCTTATCATCCCTTTTTATGCTATATACCCAACGGTTTCCTATGATTCTAGAATTTTTGGGGGGTTCAACTAAAGTAAATACTTTTCTTTCTTTGAATATTTTTAATTCTTCATTCATCGCTCGATCCCATTCAAGTTTTTCTGGAACATTTTGACTTTCCTGGAAGGTTCTAGGTAATTCTACGTTATTTACTTCGTCCTGAAATAAAGCGAAATCTATTTCGTCACAAGTAAAATTATTTTCGTTCTCCGAATTAGACTCGTCACTATTTTTATTTTCTGACTCCGGTGTTTGATCATTTTTCGGCTTAAACAAAAATGCATCAGGTTTAAATTCGATTTGTTGCTCCTCACAATATTCTTTTACTTTTTTTAAAGATCTTAACCTGGGTTTTCCCTCAGGTGGATAGTAATAGACGTCAACTCTATTGCTCTTTTTTCGCGGTCGTTCTTTTCTTTCCCACTCAGAAATGTTTAAAGGTTTTAGTTTTCTATCAGCGTCAGATTTTTGTTCCTCAATAATTTCATGTTCCTCTTCAATCGGCCAATTTAGCGTACCAATTTTAAAGTTTGCGTACTCATTTTTACGACTTTCACCGAAAAGACTTTCTACCCCGTTTTTACGCTCGTCTATACTAACATGAATAGTTTCTTCTATAGTTTTTTCTTTCGGTAACCAAATTCTATACCCTTTTCTATTTGTTGCATATCCTACAAGTATGCCAATTTTAGCTCTGTCGTTTAATTTATGCCTTTTAACTTTAGGAATATGTATATATGCTAGCGATCCAAATAATCTGAAATGTTGTACTGAAGGTTTATGACCACTCCAAATTTCAATTGGTGTTTTACCTTTTGTAAGTTTATGCTCACAACGATTGTAAATGTGAACGAAAGTATGCAGGACTTCAGCCCAAAACCTTTCTTGCAATCCACTGTCATGCAATAATGCTCTAACTCCATCTAAAGCTGTACGGTTAAATCGTTCTGCTACGCCTACTTGTTGAGGTGTATAAATAGAAGATCGTTCAATTTTTATCCCCCGTTCATTTAGAAATTTTTCGAATTGCTTATGGCAAAACTCTAAGCCATTATCAGTTCTAACTGATTTTAATTTACAATTTAATGTACGTTCAGATCTGGCTAGATAGGATTTAAAACAATCAAATACTTCACTTTTGTTTTTTATCGTAAATACATCTACTTTTCTAGAATAGTCGTCTATTATCGATAAAAAATACAAACTACCTCCCAGCGAACGAACTGGAGCGGGACCCCACAAATCCATATAACATTTATCCAACACATTATTAGTTAATGTTCCATAATTTCTGTTTAAAGAAACTCTAGTAGATTTAGCAATTTTACAAGTCACACAAGAATCAAAATTTCCCGTTACGTTTTCAATACCTTTGACACTATTGTTAACACTCATATTTTTTAGTAAATTAGCATTAACATGACCAAATCTTTTATGCAGATCATTTATGTTAATGGAAACATTATATGCATTCACATTAAATATTTCAGATTTCCTATAGTTAGGTATACCGTAAATAACATACAATTTCCCTACTCTATGAGCTGTTAAGAAATATTCATCATCTTTAGTAAAAATTCTCATTTTATTATTACACCAAATTATTTTGTACCCTCTTAAATCAATATTTGCACCTCCAATTAAATTCCTACGCATATTAGGTGTATAATAAACATCTTTAAGAATTAATTTCACAAAATTTCCATTATCTTTTACATAAAACACTATATCACCTATGCCCTTTATTTCACTAGTGCAATTTTTATCCCCAATTAAAACTTCACGTTTAGATACAGGATAAATGAATTCAAACCATTCTTTGTTGTTGCAAAAATTTCCTGTTGCTGCACTGTCTATCAAAAATTCCCCGAGTTCTATCGTATCTTCATTACTCGAGACTGACGAATTCTGCACTTCCATATGTTCCGTGTAAAAAATGCGGCTGTCTGGTTGAGACGATTTACTTTTGACATCCGGTTTTCTTCTGTTCTTGAAATAACAGTTTTTAGATAAATGATTGTTCTTTCCACAAAATGTGCACGGCCCCAGAAGATTTCGTCTTTCATGCGATGTTTGCCTCAGCTTGCTTCCACTGTTAACGCTCGAGAACTGACTTTTCTTCCATTTAGGGGTTGTATTCAAGTTCGAACCGTCCTCCAATTTGGAAATGTGTGCGTTATCTACGGGTAGATTTCCCTCGTCTTTCATCTTTAACTGAATTCTTCCCGATTCGCTTATTAACTGCTTTTCCACATTGTTGTAAGTGAATTCATTATCATCCAGGCGATATAATATTTGAACAAGGTTTTCAAACTCTTTGGGTAGTCTTCTAATTAACTGAAATGTTACTAACAGTTCAGGTATTTCAAATCCAGCATCTTTGATTTGAAGTTGCTTTTCCTTTACTCTTTGGCAGAAGATTCCAACTGTTTCTTCATCTGGATAATATCTCAGTTCATAAAATTCATCGATTAAAGTTGCTATACGAGCACGGGAACAAGGTTCGAAGTTTTCCTTTAAAATAGTCCAAGCTTCTTTTCCATCTTCGGTACACTGAATCAATTTTAAATATTGCCGTTCAACACTTGTGTAAATTGTTGTGTAAGCTCTGGCTTTCCTCTGCTCGAAATTTCTTATCAGTGCTTCCGGGGATGTTTCTGCTGGTTGTTTTGGTTCCCCGACGATGAATTCCCAACATCCTCTGTCAATTAGAACAACTTTTACATCACACTTCCATGAACTATAGTTGAACGCATTCAGCTTTGGAAAGTTGATACTACTGTAATTTTTTTCTAGGCTGTTCTCCATTCTTTTCTGATATATCAAGTCCAACAATATGACGAAAAGTCTATAGTTATTTATCAGGGTTTTTAAGGCCCCATAACCAATGTAGAATATATTACCGCTAATAGCGTTAATAACTTACATCCACCATGAAAATAACAATTTCCGTCTGTTGAGATCAGAAGACACTTATTTAAAAGCAAATCTTTTATTGAAAATATTATAACATACATGAATTTCATATCTACGATCTTTGTTGCTCACCAAATTAACGGCATAACCTTCTCAAGCCAAAAAAAACATCTTGTTTCCTTAACTTATAAGGACAGAACATTTGCATAGTTCAGTTCACGGTTTGCAGTGATACTTTTCACTTTAAAAATATATAATAAAATATGCAAATATGCTTTCAAATGTACGTACGAAAAACAAATTAAAAAAATTCTAACAGGGGCCCCGGTGTCGTCCGGGTCGACGTCCTCCGGTGGTGGTGGTGGTGGCGACGGAGAGGGGGACGTCGGCCGCTGCACGCGGCGCTTCCTGCGGGAGACGTTGCTGGAGGCCGGGGAGGATGGGGCGGGGGAGGAGGTGGTGGTGCTGGAGTCCCGGCGCCAGGTGCGGAGTGCCAGGAGAGGGTCCACCGAGGAGGACGATGACGAGGCGGCGTCCCCGTCTGGATCTGCAAGAGAGAAAGAAAATTGTCAAAATCGAAAACCAAGTTGTTAGAGGGGTCGGAAGATTTTTTAATGTCGCCGGCAAGCAATTCATCAAGCTTTCGAAGCTGAAATCTCAATTTGAACTAACCTCATTAGAAGAATGACATTGAACGACATTGTTTTCATATAGATGAAAAGTTGGGTTTACTACCAACTTCCTGCACTCCTCACTATGACCCACTGCTAAAATGGCTACTTGTCCAAATGCTAAAAGAGTCCGGGTCGATCGAAGGAATCCCCCGCGGAGCAGGTACGGAAGCCACTTACCTGCTCCGGACGGTCCGGAGCCCCCGGACGTCGGCCCGCTGACGCGGACGCCTGCTGGGGGGCGGCAGACGAGGGCGGCGGGGCACCGAGTCGGCGGGCGCCTGATATCGCTCTACCGGCCGCCTCACTCGCCGGTCGGAGACCGGCGCGAACTGCGGCAGTGGCGGCGGTACCGTGCGCTGACGCGGACGCAGTGTCACGGCGCCCCCGTCCCCAACGCCCCCGGCAACAGGACGCCGGGCGACAGGGCGGGCAATGTGGTCCGGGGCCCCGGTGTCGTCCGGGTCGACGTCCTCCGGTGGTGGTGGTGGTGGCGACGGAGAGGGGGACGTCGGCCGCTGCACGCGGCGCTTCCTGCGGGAGACGTTGCTGGAGGCCGGGGAGGATGGGGGGGGGAGGAGGTGGTGGTGCTGGAGTCCCGGCGCCAGGTGCGGAGTGCCAGGAGAGGGTCCACCGAGGAGGACGATGACGAGGCGGCGTCCCCGTCTGGATCTGCAAGAGAGAAAGAAAATTGTCAAAATCGAAAACCAAGTTGTTATTGAAAAAAAAAAAGTCAAAAAAAATATATTTATTACATACTAGCCAACCTTCGAAGAAAAAAAAAGATTCCACAAGAGGTATATAGGTTATTCACTAGCGACATATCTTCACAACAGAATTATTAATTGTGCTTTTAAATAACATGAATACTAAATTTAAAGTGAAATGGGGATTTTTGGCAAATGTAAGCTAATTGGTAGTGGCAAGAAAAACATACTGCAAAGGAAAAACCTAATAATAACTAGGGAACTTGCTTAAAGTTCTATACATTCCCCAGTCACTTCCAGAAAAGTAACTACCAAAATTTAATTTCTAAAATCCGAAAAAAAAATTCAATATATACTGAAAATAATAGACATATGAATTAGGTATAGGATAGCACATTTTAAAATAACTTCAATCTTTCAAAATAATTGAAATATTTTCAAGATGCAAAAAGATTGAAATCTGCTGCAGTTTTCGGCAAAGCACGTGCTTTGTTGAACATGCAATGTGGAAAGCTTCCAAAAAATTAATATTTGCTAAGTTATTAATTGGAAAAATTCTTTTTCCCTGATATTGGTAGACTAGAAAGGGGCGCCATCTATTAAAAAAGTGAAATATTTTGATGATTGACTGAAAAAACGGGAGAAAATCGTAAAAAACAGGAAATCGGGAGAGGGAAGCAAAAAACGGGAATCTCCCGTTAAAAACAGTAGAATTGGCAAGTATGTTTATTCAATGTGAACAATTAAGTATAAATACACATGAGACAGTGAGAAGCAAAGGGATGCAAGTGGAAAAATTAAAATTTCGGAGATAACCAGTACACATGGTAGGTGAACCTAGTACCTCTCCAAGAGATGGTACTTGTAACCCTGGTAGTCAGGGGTTGGCAAGGTAAAAACCATGATTTTCACCGTCCTGGTGCGAAAATGTCCAAAACCATGTTTTTAGAAAAATTGCATTCTGTGATAAATCACCGAAAACAAAATAAAATGTATCAAAGTAATGTTTTATATTGAAAATTTATTCAACGGAGAACATTCAACTTATTTACGCAGCCGATTTTAATCTAGTTACATAGAAGTTGAATTCTTGATTAAATTTTCAACTAGTATGCATTAGTTTGTTATTATTATTTATTTATTTTTGCTAATCGTTGAAAATTTCAAATTGTACTTGTGAATCGTCTCCCCCCCCCCCCACAAACCATTTTTTTGGACTGTGCAAAAGACAGTGTTCAAAATATAGCGAAATGATCAACTTAAATGCAATAAATTACAATATTTTGTAGTTGCAGAACATATTCAAAATATGAACTTAAAAAAAAAGCAAAAGCTTTAAAATATAAGTGTTTAATCATCAATTTCTAGTTATTTAATCTATGATTTATAAATAGATTTCGTTCAAACACCATGTATACCTTATTTACAAGAAACATTTAAAAAAAAAAAACAAAGCATTCTTTTTTTATTTGCACCTAAATATTGCACCTTCAATACCATTCCTTTGAGTTATAAATGGAACTGAAACGAGTTGTCTTGGCACTGTTGTGAATTTCCTTTCATTACTCTACCAACTATAATATGAAGAAGTTTCTACGTAAATATCTTGGAGAAATATCAAATACTCATTAATTAAACCTCAATAATATCAATATTTTTAGCATAACAAATATTGCAATGAGTATGAATTTATTAAGATAACACCCCTTTAGCTTTAGCACACTTTTGGCCAGTTTAAGACAGTTTCAGACTCTTTTGGACGGTAAAAACCACCTGTCCTGTCCTAAACCAGTTTCGAACAGTCCGAAACCCAACCCTGAGAAAAAACACTGATCTTGTTTCTAGTTCTAGTATCTCTCTAGGCAAAACTGAATAAAAAACTTCTTTGTGTGCTTTTAAACTTCATACGATGGACTTGGATAATAAGTTTCAATAACTGTGGGGATTACATTTTCTCATTACCAATGTGGCCCCGCTGATATAGGGATTCAAAAATATACGTGATTCATGTTTTACACAGTTCTGTGAGATACAAAGGGGCCCCCAAATGTGTAAACCCACTACATTTTTTCCAGAAGTTTCTCTGTTTAACTTTTTTGAGGATTTTACTGATGCAGAGGGGTCGGAAGATTTTTTAATGTCGCCGGCAAGCAATTCATCAAGCTTTCGAAGCTGAAATCTCAATTTGAACTAACCTCATTAGAAGAATGACATTGAACGACATTGTTTTCATATAGATGAAAAGTTGGGTTTACTACCAACTTCCTGCACTCCTCACTATGACCCACTGCTAAAATGGCTACTTGTCCAAATGCTAAAAGAGTCCGGGTCGATCGAAGGAATCCCCCGCGGAGCAGGTACGGAAGCCACTTACCTGCTCCGGACGGTCCGGAGCCCCCGGACGTCGGCCCGCTGACGCGGACGCCTGCTGGGGGGCGGCAGACGAGGGCGGCGGGGCACCGAGTCGGCGGGCGCCTGATATCGCTCTACCGGCCGCCTCACTCGCCGGTCGGAGACCGGCGCGAACTGCGGCAGTGGCGGCGGTACCGTGCGCTGACGCCGACGCAGTGTCACGGCGCCCCCGTCCCCAACGCCCCCGGCAACAGGACGCCGGGCGACAGGGCGGGCAATGTGGTCCGGGGCCCCGGTGTCGTCCGGGTCGACGTCCTCCGGTGGTGGTGGTGGTGGCGACGGAGAGGGGGACGTCGGCCGCTGCACGCGGCGCTTCCTGCGGGAGACGTTGCTGGAGGCCGGGGAGGATGGGGCGGGGGAGGAGGTGGTGGTGCTGGAGTCCCGGCGCCAGGTGCGGAGTGCCAGGAGAGGGTCCACCGAGGAGGACGATGACGAGGCGGCGTCCCCGTCTGGATCTGCAAGAGAGAAAGAAAATTGTCAAAATCGAAAACCAAGTTGTTATTGAAAAAAAAAAAGTCAAAAAAAATATATTTATTACATACTAGCCAACCTTCGAAGAAAAAAAAAGATTCCACAAGAGGTATATAGGTTATTCACTAGCGACATATCTTCACAACAGAATTATTAATTGTGCTTTTAAATAACATGAATACTAAATTTAAAGTGAAATGGGGATTTTTGGCAAATGTAAGCTAATTGGTAGTGGCAAGAAAAACATACTGCAAAGGAAAAACCTAATAATAACTAGGGAACTTGCTTAAAGTTCTATACATTCCCCAGTCACTTCCAGAAAAGTAACTACCAAAATTTAATTTCTAAAATCCGAAAAAAAAATTCAATATATACTGAAAATAATAGACATATGAATTAGGTATAGGATAGCACATTTTAAAATAACTTCAATCTTTCAAAATAATTGAAATATTTTCAAGATGCAAAAAGATTGAAATCTGCTGCAGTTTTCGGCAAAGCACGTGCTTCGTTGAACATGCAATGTGGAAAGCTTCCAAAAAATTAATATTTGCTAACTTATTAATTGGAAAAATTCTTTTTCCCTGATATTGGTAGACTAGAAAGGGGCGCCATCTATTAAGAAAGTGAAATCTTTTGATGATTGATTGAAAAAACGGGAGAAAATCGTAAAAAACAGGAAATCGGGAGAGGGAAGCAAAAAACGGGAATCTCCCGTTAAAAACAGTAGAATTGGCAAGTATGTTTATTCAATGTGAACAATTAAGTATAAATACACATGAGACAGTGAGAAGCAAAGGGATGCAAGTGGAAAAATTAAAATTTCGGAGATAACCAGTACACATGGTAGGTGAACCTAGTACCTCTCCAAGAGATGGTACTTGTAACCCTGGTAGTCAGGGGTTGGCAAGGTAAAAACCATGATTTTCACCGTCCTGGTGCGAAAATGTCCAAAACCATGTTTTTAGAAAAATTGCATTCTGTGATAAATCACCGAAAACAAAATAAAATGTATCAAAGTAATGTTTTATATTGAAAATTTATTCAACGGAGAACATTCAACTTATTTACGCAGCCGATTTTAATCTAGTTACATAGAAGTTGAATTCTTGATTAAATTTTCAACTAGTATGCATTAGTTTGTTATTATTATTTATTTATTTTTGCTAATCGTTGAAAATTTCAAATTGTACTTGTGAATCGTCTCCCCCCCCCCCACAAACCATTTTTTTGGACTGTGCAAAAGACAGTGTTCAAAATATAGCGAAATGATCAACTTAAATGCAATAAATTACAATATTTTGTAGTTGCAGAACATATTCAAAATATGAACTTAAAAAAAAAGCAAAAGCTTTAAAATATAAGTGTTTAATCATCAATTTCTAGTTATTTAATCTATGATTTATAAATAGATTTCGTTCAAACACCATGTATACCTTATTTACAAGAAACATTTAAAAAAAAAACAAAGCATTCTTTTTTTATTTGCACCTAAATATTGCACCTTCAATACCATTCCTTTGAGTTATAAATGGAACTGAAACGAGTTGTCTTGGCACTGTTGTGAATTTCCTTTCATTACTCTACCAACTATAATATGAAGAAGTTTCTACGTAAATATCTTGGAGAAATATCAAATACTCATTAATTAAACCTCAATAATATCAATATTTTTAGCATAACAAATATTGCAATGAGTATGAATTTATTAAGATAACACCCCTTTAGCTTTAGCACACTTTTGGCCAGTTTAAGACAGTTTCAGACTCTTTTGGACGGTAAAAACCACCTGTCCTGTCCTAAACCAGTTTCGAACAGTCCGAAACCCAACCCTGAGAAAAAACACTGATCTTGTTTCTAGTTCTAGTATCTCTCTAGGCAAAACTGAATAAAAAACTTCTTTGTGTGCTTTTAAACTTCATACGATGGACTTGGATAATAAGTTTCAATAACTGTGGGGATTACATTTTCTCATTACCAATGTGGCCCCGCTGATTTAGGGATTCAAAAATATACGTGATTCATGTTTTACACAGTTCTGTGAGATACAAAGGGGCCCCCAAATGTGTAAACCCACTACATTTTTTCCAGAAGTTTCTCTGTTTAACTTTTTTGAGGATTTTACTGATGCAGAGGGGTCGGAAGATTTTTTAATGTCGCCGGCAAGCAATTCATCAAGCTTTCGAAGCTGAAATCTCAATTTGAACTAACCTCATTAGAAGAATGACATTGAACGACATTGTTTTCATATAGATGAAAAGTTGGGTTTACTACCAACTTCCTGCACTCCTCACTATGACCCACTGCTAAAATGGCTACTTGTCCAAATGCTAAAAGAGTCCGGGTCGATCGAAGGAATCCCCCGCGGAGCAGGTACGGAAGCCACTTACCTGCTCCGGACGGTCCGGAGCCCCCCGGACGTCGGCCCGCTGACGCGGACGCCTGCTGGGGGGCGGCAGACGAGGGCGGCGGGGGCACCGAGTCGGCGGGCGCCTGATATCGCGCTACCGGCCGCCTCACTCGCCGGTCGGAGACCGGCGCGAACTGCGGCAGTGGCGGCGGTACCGTGCGCTGACGCGGACGCAGTGTCACGGCGCCCCCGTCCCCAACGCCCCCGGCAACAGGACGCCGGGCGACAGGGCGGGCAATGTGGTCCGGGGCTCGGTGTCGTCCGGGTCGACGTCCTCCGGTGGTGGTGGTGGTGGCGACGGAGAGGGGGATGTCGGCCGCTGCACGCGGCGCTTCCTGCGGGAGACGTTGCTGGAGGCCGGGGAGGATGGGGCGGGGGAGGAGGTGGTGGTGCTGGAGTCCCGGCGCCAGGTGCGGAGTGCCAGGAGAGGGTCCACCGAGGAGGACGATGACGAGGCGGCGTCCCCGTCTGGATCTGCAAGAGAGAAAGAAAATTGTCAAAATCGAAAACCAAGTTGTTATTGAAAAAAAAAAAAGTCAAAAAAAATATATTTATTACATACTAGCCAACCTTCGAAGAAAAAAAAAGATTCCACAAGAGGTATATAGGTTATTCACTAGCGACATATCTTCACAACAGAATTATTAATTGTGCTTTTAAATAACATGAATACTAAATTTAAAGTGAAATGGGGATTTTTAGCAAATGTAAGCTAATTGGTAGTGGCAAGAAAAACATACTGCAAAGGAAAAACCTAATAATAACTAGGGAACTTGCTTAAAGTTCTATACATTCCCCAGTCACTTCCAGAAAAGTAACTACCAAAATTTAATTTCTAAAATCCGAAAAAAAAATTCAATATATACTGAAAATAATAGACATATGAATTAGGTATAGGATAGCACATTTTAAAATAACTTCAATCTTTCAAAATAATTGAAATATTTTCAAGATGCAAAAAGATTGAAATCTGTGCAGTTTTCGGCAAAGCACGTGCCAAAACTGAATAAAAAACTTCTTTGTGTGCTTTTAAACTTCATACGATGGACTTGGATAATAAGTTTCAATAACTGTGGGGATTACATTTTCTCATTACCAATGTGGCCCCGCTGATATAGGGATTCAAAAATATACGTGATTCATGTTTTACACAGTTCTGTGAGATACAAAGGGGCCCCCAAATGTGTAAACCCACTACATTTTTTCCAGAAGTTTCTCTGTTTAACTTTTTTGAGGATTTTACTGATGCAGAGGGGTCGGAAGATTTTTTAATGTCGCCGGCAAGCAATTCATCAAGCTTTCGAAGCTGAAATCTCAATTTGAACTAACCTCATTAGAAGAATGACATTGAACGACATTGTTTTCATATAGATGAAAAGTTGGGTTTACTACCAACTTCCTGCACTCCTCACTATGACCCACTGCTAAAATGGCTACTTGTATTTCAGAAGATTTTGTTGCGATAAGTCGTTATTATTCCAACATAAAATATTTTTTGGAAGTAATCAAAACTTCTAGGGGTTCAGAGATAACTATAAGCTGGCTAAAGTAGTAATTAGAGGCTTAAGGCATCTAAATAATGTGTGGTGGATACAAAGGGGGTACATATTCTGCTTCAGTAGACGAAATTGCAACAGAATGTTGTAACCGAGACCACCAAGTTATAGCTGCACCTGAATTGATTGAAACCATACCAGAAGTTGAACGTCTGGTCTTTTCATCGCCAGCATGGTCAGCATCACTGAAGACTGAAAATTCTGTTTGAACCTGAGACTTGTACCAGAGACCAAAACTGCTTGTACCACGTAAATATCGATAAATTCTTTTCACACGTTTCCAATCATCTTGTGTAGGTTTGCTCAAAGCTCTTGATACTAAAGCTACAGCAAAGGCTATATCTGGTCTGGTAGCTACTGCAAGATATTGTAAACAGCCTACTGCTTCTCTGTAGGGAACATCAACAACGGTGGTAACTTCTTCCTGAGATTTAGTCGCATTGATATCACAAGGAGTAGCGAGAGCTTTTGAACTTTCTAATCCAAATCTCTGAAGTACCTTTTCAGTGTACACACTTTGAGCAATAAAAATGTCACCATTTTCTTCTTGCTTAATCTCCACTCCTAAGAATGAATCAAGGGGACCATTAGTTATTTTAAATTCTTCTTTTAAATCCCGAATTAATTTTTCTATTTCTAAAAAATTTGATCCCGCAACAAGTCCATCATCAACATACAAGGCTATGATTAATATAGATGAATCTTCTTTCTTGATA
Organism: Uloborus diversus; assembly: GCF_026930045.1. Lineage (NCBI taxonomy): Eukaryota > Metazoa > Arthropoda > Arachnida > Araneae > Uloboridae > Uloborus > Uloborus diversus. Next base: position 28,229 of record NW_026558833.1, read on the forward strand.
AATAAACAAGGATCAGCATGAGATTGTTGGAATTTCAATTTCTGAATTGCCTGAACAAAACGTCGGTTCCAACAACGTGGAGCTTGCTTCAAACCATAAAGTGAGCGAACCAGTTTACAAACACGACCAGAACCATCATCAAAACCTTCTGGTTGCTTCATGTAGATTACTTTGTCAAGAAAACCATACAGAAACGCGGTTTTCACATCGAATTGATGAAGAAACAATTTTTGTGAAGCAGCAATACTGAGTACAGTGCGCAAGGTGTCAAATCGGGGTACTGGTGCAAATAAATCATCAAAATCATAACCAGCTCTTTGGAAAAATCCTCTTACTACAAGCCTCGCTTTTGCCTTTTGAGGGGAGCCATTAGGATTTGTTTTTATTCTATATACCCATTTGTTGTCAAGAACTCTTTGATTTTTCGGAGGTTCTGTAAGCTCCCAAGTTCCATTTTCTTTGTGAGACAGCAACTCTTCCATCATTGCGTCTTCCCACAATTTTGATTCAGGCGACTTCATTGCTTCACTATAACTAGCTGGAGTCTCAATACCCGTAAGAGTGCTGACAAAGAGTACATAATTTTCTGAAAGAAAATGTGGTCTCCTTCGCTCTCGTTCAGGATATCGTCTGTCTGGAACAGATTCTTCTTCCTCCTGAAATTCACTTTCATCATTCACTTGGATAGATATATCTTCATCACACATTTGTACATTTCTATTTTCTTCTTCTGTGTGCATATCAGTGCTTGTGACTTCAATAGACAATGGTTTATATGGCAGTTCATCACAAAATATGACATTACAGCTTCTTTCCACTTTATTTTTAGAAGGTATAAATACTCTATATCCATCATGAGCTTCATAGCCAACAAACATTCCTTGTACGGACTTCTTATCCCATTTCTTACGTCTTTGTTTTGGTTCATAAACATAGCATTTTGTTCCAAATATTCTTAATCGTTTCACATTGAAATTTTCTTCCTTACCATGCCATAACTCATACGGAGTTTTATCTTCTACAGGAGTGGGCCCAGTATGATTTAACACATAAACAGCTGTGTTACATGCTTCAGCCCACAACTTTTTCGGCAAATCCTTTTGGTGGCTCTTGCAGCTTCAACAATGATACGAATTTCTCTCTCTGAAGCTCCATTTTGTTCTGGTGTTTCAACCATTGCAACACGCAGTTCAATGCCACGCTCATTCAAAATCTTCTTCACTGAATGGTTGTCAAACTCAGTTCCAGAATCACACAATATTTGCTTAACAGTATGGCCAGCTGTCTTTGCTTCGTTTAGGAAAGTTTCTATGCAATATGGTACTTCACTTTTTGCCTTCAAAAAGAAAACTCGGCGAAATTTCGTGAAATCATCTTTGAGAACCAACATAAAACGGGAACCACCAACAGAGGTTTCTTCCATGGGACCTGCAACATCAGCATTAATTTGTTCAGCAGGCTTCATTGGCCTAACAGTCCGTGAATGAAACGATTTCCTATGCGCTTTTCCATATGCACATCCTACACAGAACTCTGAGTTCTCATTAGATACAGATATTCCTTGTCTTCTAAGATACTTAATACATTGTTTCTTGTTTTGATGAGCCATTCTTTCATGCATTACTTGAACAGTATCACTTGTACTTGAAATAAGAACAGTTGCTGGTTTTGTAGGACTTTCAGCAAACATTTTCATCAGAAATAGACCGATTTCGGATTTTTCTCCCACTGCAATGAGTTCATTTTCATTCTTCACAAAGCAAAATTTATTTTTGAATGAAACATTCAATCCTTTTCTTAAAGCATGAGAAACAGAAAACAATTGATATTTTAATTCAGGTACGTACCACACATCTGTTAGGTAATTTTTCTTCCATTTGCCATTTACTTGAGTTTTCACATTGACTCTTCCAGAACCATAAGCAATAAGCTTCTGACCTCCTGCAGCATTGACTACCTCCGGAACAGCAAAGCTTTTAAAACTTTCAAAAATACTGCTGTTAAACGTCATATGCTGAGAAGCTCCAGAATCAATAATCCAGCTTTCGTCAATTTGAGAATCTGTACATGGCATTGCAATACCAGAGGATGAAGAAAAATTCTTACTTTTGTTTTGAGGACAATTTATTCTTTTATGTCCGGCAATTCCGCATTCAAAACAAGTAATATTAGGATTCATAGCTTTTTTGTTTTGATTTTTCCACTTCCTCTGTTTTGATTTGTTTCCTCTATCATTTCTGTATTCATCTTTTACTGAATTCTGATCTTTTGCTGGTAGCGGCACCTGCCGTTTGGATTGAATTTGTAAGGCTGTACTTCCGCATTGCTGTTGTTCTATTTGCTGTTCAAAAGCACACAATCTTTCAGTTAACAGTTCAATAGATCGATCTTTCAATGGGATACCATCCCACACAGTCTTAAATGCAATATAATCCTGCGGTAGCATCGATATAATCCTAAACAATAACATCGCGTCAGGAACAGTGCAGTGAAGAATGCGATTCAATTCATCATTAGCTTCAATGAATATATTTTGAGCATGACTCACAAATGATGCAATATTTTCATGCTTCCATTCCAGATGAAAGAATTCTGTCCACAAGCGATCGAGTCGATGCGTTGACGACTTGTCATAAATTGCAATCAGCTTTTCGTATGCATCTCTCGCTGTTGTGCATGTTTTAATATAATCAAAGTTCGTGTCATTCAAAGACTGGGAGATAAAGAGCAAAGCTTTCGCATCCGCAAGTTCAAACTTCTTTTTATCCTCCTCAAAATCGTCGTTGTCTTCATAGTCGAGCGGCTCCGGAACTGTCGAATTGCCGCTAACGTAACTCAGCAAATCGTGCGTTCTTAAAAGTAAACAAATGGACATTTTCCATCTAGTCCAATCTTTAGCCGTTTCTAATTTCTCTATCGTAAATTTATAATCCACTGGAGCCATTTTCCACTGTAATTCTGGAGTAAGCAAAACAAATAGAACAGTCGGAGCAAAACAAAATGGCGCCGATCGCTATAAACTTCAAAATAACGTAAATAAAATGATTTTTACGCAGTTCATACGTATCTGGAGGCCATAACCTGTTATTGATTTCAGCAGAACACAAGAATTAACAGTAATCATCTTAATTACACATTTATTTGAAGAAAAACATATTAGAAAAAACGGCAGATACAAACTCCAAACAACAACGTAAGTAATTCTAAGCGTACTGAAGAAAACGATCATTGACGGCCGCCAAGCAGCGAAAGTCCGCCAAGAGTTGGCAAGATATCGCTCAATTTCAACATTATGTTTTTAGTATTTTTCATTTGTTGCAGAAACTGATTGGCATCGTGAGTTTTATTATGTATCTTAGTTATACTCAATTGGCAACACCGTTGGTTGTTGTTCCGTTTCACCTGCTGCGTGAGTTGTGCAGCACGGTATGTTGTAAGATATCGTAAGTTCTTCAAATATATTTTAATCCACATCTAGACTCGTTTTAGTCTTTCTTTCTTCATTATGCCGTTTGGGAGTTTTTAACATTTTCCATGTCTGATATTCTGTTATTTTTTTTCCAGGATTTCCATGACCCGTACGAACTTTGGATGATTGACTGAAAAATGCAAAAACTGGAGAAGATAGTTTTAAAAAATGGGAAATCAAGAGATGGAAGCAAAAAAGGCGAGCCTCCTGTTGAAAACAGTAGAGCTGGCAAGTATGTTATAGGAGATATAGGACGATTTTGATCCCTGAAGATGGGATATCCACTTACTTTGCTCCTGGGCAGCAAATCGCTCCTTGCATTGCCTGAGCACTGAGAGAAGATCTTCATCATCCCCTCTGGAGATTGGGACCGGGTCATTGGATGGGCCTGAAAGCCAAAGGAAAGAAATTCAAAACATTTCCAAACAACCACCGAACATGGACTCACAGTAGATCCACGGACGGCAAGTTTCTGCCAAGGAGGTTAAAAGCACTGGTAGAGATCTGTCAAAACCGGAATTGCAAAGACCACTTTCTGCCACATTTGTGGCAGAAACTGGCAAAAACTCAAAAAATGACAAAAAAATAATTTTTGACACACAATAGAAAATACATAGAAAAAAATTTAATTGTTAACCAAAGCACATTCAATTGCTACCTTGCAAAAAAAGGTACATTGTTTGGACCCCGCAGTTGCTTCTTAGAAAAGGTGGTTTCAAAAATCTAAACAGTTTCTCAATTTAATCTGCACAAATGAGAAGAATATTCTTCCAACAGAAGAGCTAGCATGCAGTTCACTAAGGAACAAGCAATATTCGTGAAACTTTCATCTATCGTATACTTTTTTTTAACTGGTGCACCATGTAGTAACTGCGAAAGGGGTAAAAACTTTTTTTAAAAGTAAGTTTCGAGATATGGGGCAAATTTGTTTTGCAAAGTTGTGGCATTATTTACACACAAAATTTAGGTTAATATTGGAAAGTAAAATTCCGACACTTTCTTCTCGAGCACATAATTTCAATCACAAGCAGCTTAGATGAAGCATATAAGCGAGCAAATTGCAATCAGTAATGCCTGTTTAATCCTGTCTGATGAGTAAATATACTGCTGGCTATTTTCATGCGGGGACTAAGATAATGTCTCCTTTTTGGACGGTCTGTTTTACCGAGAACTATGAATGCATTCCACAGGTGAAAGACACCTATTGCAGTTTTGCCCGCAGATCCTCTTGTTCCAAACCGAGCTGAACGTGAGAAATTTGTCAATAATTGGAAATTTGTTTGGAAAAAAATTTCTGTTAATATTTCCTAGCTGCATTGCTTGGATTTGCACGGTCCGCTTCAAAAATAAAAGTTATGTCGAGTGAGATGTTCAACAATCAGGCTTCAATTAGAGGGGGCGGGACTGTAAAATTTCCAGCCCAAACAATCATTCTTAAAGAAAGAAAACGTCTAATCAAAACTTCTTGAAAAAATTAAACGCAACTTTCCCGATTATCTTCAACTGGCGGTACAAAAAAACGGCCGTACGGTTGCCTCAAACCTTTTACAATTTTTTTCATGACACATCTTACAGGCTCGAACACTTGAACTTTAATCCTCACTTTCAAAAATTTGTCAATTTCATTATTTTTTTTCAATGCATATTTTTTTAAAGTACGAAATTGGAATCCTTAGTTGCAATTGCGTGCAAAAGTATCCGTATTCTACCATTAGAGCGTGTGCCAACATTTTTTGATAAGCGTCGATCCGGAAAGCCCATCCCCCCGTCCGGACCGAATGTGCCCCTTCTCCTGTCCACACCAAATACCCCAACCCCCATCCGGACCGAATACGGCCCTCCCCCCTCCGCACCCAATCCCCCCCCCCCCCCCCCGTCCGGTCCAATTACCAAAAGAGTCACCGGATCGATCGAAGGAATCCCCCGTGAGGCGGGCGCACTCCACTCACCTGCTCAGCGGTCGCGGGGGCGGTAGGTGGCATCCCGCTGTCGCGGTCGCCTGCTGGGGGCGCCAGTCGACGAGGGCGAGGCAGCGAATTGGCGGGCGCCTGGTACCGCTCGACCGGACGCACCGCTCGCCGGGGAGGCAAGCAGGGCGGCGGCGGCAATACGGTGCGGCGACGCCGCTTCGCTGCCACGTCCCCATCACCCGCCACAGCAGGACGACTCGCGGCAGGCGGGGGGATGACGTTCGAGGGCTGTGCATTGTCCTGGGCGGCGAAATCCATGTCGACGGCATCCATGCAGATGTCCTCCTGTGGCTCCGAGGAGGAGGAGGAGAGCCGCCGTCCGCGGCGTGCCGTCTGGGGGGTGGCGGATGAGGAGGGCCGCTGCCATGTGCGGCCTGCCGGGAGGGAGTCTACAACCGGAGATGAGGTGGCGTCATCTGTGGGAGAGAAAGACAATCATCAGAATTCAGTTCCCATGACAACCGAGTTGTCGGGGGCACTCACAGGGGGGAGAGGGATTATGGCATTCACTGGTGTTATTTTTAATTTAAATTATTTAATTTTTTTTGTCTATATATTTATTCTGTATATGTAAATGAAGGTATGTAACTGGCGCAGCATCGAATTTTTCTAATAAAATAATAAGAGTTAAAAATAAATAAAAAATATTTAAAAATAAAAAATAAGAAAGAGAGCTATAAAATAAAAAAAGGAAAAGAAGGTTGAGGAAAATTTTGGGGGAGGGGGCATTTGCGACATTGAACTTGGGGAGGGAGGGCTTCCCTGTGAGATATTTTTTAAAAAGGTGGTGATAGTTTCAAAACTAATATCTTTCCGTATTAATTTTCCCCTTTTTTAAAAACTTTACTTCCTCCTCTAAAATGTGTTATGTTTCTATTGTTTTGTACCATTCTTTTCCTTTGATTTTTCATTTTCCAAATACTGGGTGCATTTTGCTCCGGCGGATGTATCGGTCTTCATTTCTTTGGTCATTCGTATGTCATTAACTGGCCCATACAATTTAATAAATTCATAAACAGGGTGGCGACAGGAACTGTGAAAAAAAGTTCCCTGACTTTTCCCTGATTTCCCTGATTAAGTTCACCAAATTTCCCTGACTTACGTTACCAATGATAATGGTTTTCTTTCTTTGCTCTACTTGAAATCCATTGTATGTTTGTATGAAATGCAGTATTTTAAACATTTTAAGTTGTGTAAAGTTGTTGAACTAAAGATATATTTTAAAAAGATGCTACTTTTTTAATAAAATGGTTAAAAAAACATATCAAGTCAATTTTTTTAGGGAAAAAAAGCCTACAAAACAGCATATTCAATTTTTCTACATGGAAAGATTATAGAAAATTTAAATAAAAAAAATACTTTCCTTCCAGAAACCACTTAGCATAAGAATTTTAAGAAACTATTAAAATTACTCTTAAAAACATATGTGTATTTATGAGAGAACTAAAAAGCAATTGAAATTATTTTGAACTAAGTTTTCAAACAGTATAATAATTGTTGCAAGAATAACAAGTAATAGTGAAGTAATAGAAGTAATGTAGTTATTCTTACATAACTAATTGAGATATTTATGCAAAACAGATGAAACCATTTGACATCCATTCATAGGGAGCTTTTCTCTAATCAAGAACATAGATTTTAATGAATAAATACAGCATTTTAACAATAAAAAAATAAAGATATTTACTTAAGTGCACAAGTTCACTCTATTTCAAATGATTTCAGTATGTAACGAAAAAAAATCTTAGATTCCTTTCGTAAGAAAGAACTTGAAAATGAGAGAAAAAAAAAGAAAAAGAAGATAATTTTAAAATATATAAAAGAAGAATAAAACTTGGTTATAAAATCAAAGAATCACTTAAATCTGAAGAAAAGAAAACCTTTATAATCTGCAGTGACAACAAATAGTATAACGGCAAAAACAAAAGTTCTTTTAATTGAAAGTTCAATTTTAGTAATTAAATTTAAAACGCGAGGAAGTAATAACTTTTAAGCTTTTCTAGTATTAATACGAAAATCAAAGATTTCTTCTTGAAATCATGATTACTGTATGCTAATTACTTCGAGACAACGGAATACAGGCAAAGGAGCTAAGGCATTAATGAAGGCTTCCTCTTTGCCTGTATGGTTGTTTATTTTACATAGCATTGGAAGCGTAAAAGGAAATTTCAAGCTAGGTAAAATAAACAACCTAACAGACACAGAAGCAATCTTAGGAAGTTCATCCTGTGGTTAATAAGTAAGATTCAATGACGTTGAGGAAAAAAGATGTACAAATATGCGGCAGCGTTTAATCGCACCTCATTAATTTTACTTTTTTTTTTCAAAAACAGATAATTGGCGGAAAATGCGTAGGGAATTAGGGTACTTAATTTCGTAAAGCAAAAAAAAAAAAAAAATTTTCTTCATAAAATCAATTTTCCCTGATATTTTGTTATTTTTTCAAATTTCCCTGATATTTCCCTGACTTTTCCCTGATTAATAAAGTTCCCTGACTTTTCCCTGATGTCCCTGATTTCCCTGATCTGTCGCCACCCTGATAAATGATGTACTGAGAAATTTGGGTGTCAACAGCGATCGACTATCGCAGTTCAGTTTTCGCATCAGTTTTTTTTGAAACAGACCCATCGTATCGGATTTGGCAGTCGTGGATTCCTAGAACAGGAGGGGGTCGCATTCGCAAGAGTTCCCCGAACGAGGTTTGGGATTAATAAAGCCCTGGTAGAGCACTTGCAACCACTTAACTTTCCACCAGCAAATGTTATCTTGCCCTGCAGCTCGGGAGATCTCAGTGGGGAAATCAAGTTCGTTAAAATACAGCTGCTTGCCCTCCACAGTTTGGGTGATGACATGAATCGCAAGTGCTCTGTTAGAAAAACGAGAATCCGATTTTTTTTTAAATAATGGCAGAGAAAAAATAAGATTTGAGGCATTGAAAGAGTCTTCATCAAAAGAGTACTTCACCAAAATACGAAGTTTTTTTTTCAGATGCAGGGTGTTTATAATTCAAGTTCCACTTTCAAAACGCTGTCAAAATAAAACCACTGGTCAGAATGGCGTCAAATTTGAACGGAATATTATCCAAGACGGGGGGGGGGGGGGGAAACGTATGCCAGAAGAAAATAAATAGTTGGAATTTTTAGCAATAGATGGTGCTGTAAGCATCAAAATTTAATTAAATCAGCTTTTAATTGTCCGGAGGCCAAAAACCATAGAAAAAGCATCAGTAAAAATCAGTCTTTAATTTTCGTAAGACTGGCATAAAAGATGTGCAATATGCTGTCCCCCGCCTGTTTTTTGAAACTAGTTGAAATCGAGAAACGGCATGTTCCACAACTGATCCAAGTGTTTCTAGGGTCACGTTTAGAATGTATTACGCAATACGTGCCTTCAGCTCAGCAAATTTTGCAATCGGAGCATTGAACACAACAGCATTCAGAAAGCCCCGCAGCCAGAAGTCATACGGGTTAAGATCAGGTGATCGGGACGGCCAGGCTGTAGGGAAAATGCAACTTCAATGAGTCATGAGCATGACGGGGGTTTTGATTTACATATTTTGACGCCTGCAGAGCCATCAATTGCAAAAAATTCGAAATATTAATTTCTCTCCTGCCATTCGTTTTCCCCCTTCTTCGATAATATTCCGTTGAAGTTTGATGTCATTCTGACCAGTGGCTTCATTTTTACAGCGTTTTGAAAGTGGCACTTCAATTATAATCACCCTGTATACGAGGAGGATGATTCAAACTTCAGATGATACCGGTGAAAATAGTTGTTTTATAAGCAGCAACAGGGGTGCCACAGGGATGGGGGGGAGGGGGGTTATGGCATAAAATTTTTTGGGGGGACTTTTTAAATTTATTTCAATTAACTTTTTATGTATTTATTTGAGTTTATTTTAATTTATTGATTTATTTTTACCTTAAATTATTTGTTTTATTTTTTTCTTTATATTTTATTTCATTTATTTAGTTTAGCACAGAACTTTTTAAAAATAATAATTCTAATAATAATAATAATAATTATAAATAGAAAAAATAAAATACATAAATATTTTTTAAAAGTAAATAAAATAAAAAAAAACTAAAAATGAAAAAATATTCAAAAAAAGTAAAAATAAAAGAGAGCTAAAAAAGGGGGGGGGGGAGAAAGAGTTGACGAAAATGGCGGGGGGGGGGATTTTGCGCCATTGGTTTTGGGGCCTTGGGGCACCCCTGAGCGGCAAAGGATTTTGCAATCCCACGGGATTTTCGTCTCGCTCCTGCCAAATATCAGGCAGGATTGGAAACTAATTCAAATGTTACTGAAAAGGAAGAATCGATGCAACTTACCAAGTTCCGATTCTTTCCTCAATTTCTCGCCCTCTGCCAATCGGGCCCTCAGCCGCTGGATTTCTGCCCTCACATCAACAATTTCTGCAGAGAAAAGAGAAAGCTATCAGACTTCCGAGAATATTTCTCACACGTTCAGGTCAAGTTATATCGGTACTACTGCGTGTGCTTTGCTAGTCTTCCGTTCCCAATTTATAATTTAAATAAATACAGTCTAATACCTTTATAACGCCAACCTATATAACGCACTTCTCTATAAACAGCACAACTTTTCCCTTTTATACAAAAAAAAATTCTTAGGCAAATTGAATTTCTCTTGTCTTGCTTTTGTGAAATAATCTAGTTTGGTGTGAAATAATTAATAAACAATAAAGGTTGGAAAACCGAGAGAAAACAAGAAGCGTTTTTAATTTAAGATAACACTAATCATGTTCATCAAATACATCTTCTATAGAAATATTCTTTTTATGTCCTTCCCTCGTCTAGTTTTGGGGACAAAATTCGATGCACATATTACTAACTAGCAGTACCCACACAGTAGGACTGGACAATATCAGAATTTTAATATCGGAATAGATCGCTCCCCAAATATCAATATTTTCGGTATATTCTTGGGGGTGAGGGAGGTACAAAGTATAAAAAAACGTTTCCAAATATAATAAATACAATTATTTCTCTAATTTAAAACTTTCCTGGAGGGGGGAGGGCGTTCTTTTTTTTTTTTTTTCTAATATACGAATTTTTATTAAAAATCAATTTAAAAAAGTATTAGCAAACACATATTTAAATCAACATTTGCTAGTGAATTCACAAAAAATAATGTATTTAAGATGGAAAAATTTAACTGAAACATGAAAAAACCCATATTTTTGAGTACTATGTAATTATTGCATTAGAGCAAAATTTCCTACTTAATGCTAATAACCTACTTTATTGTTTATATTTTTCAGCTTTATAGTTTCTAAAAATTTACCTTATGTTTTTTTTAAAATCTATAGAAAAATGTTAGTTTTTTGAAGAAATTATAAACTTTAGGCCAAGTGCAGGATACTTTAATACTTGAATAAATGTTTTTGGGGTACAACACTTGGTGTTTTTGGGTCAACGTTTTATCAACATGAAATTTCATATCTTTTTTGATGACAGGGTTCATACTCCATTTAGATAAAAAAATTCCTCGATTTTTCCAAGACTATTTCATGAATTCAATGAAAATTTTCATGACCTCGTTACACGAAGAGAATAGCACTATTAAATCTGAAACTTGGTAAGATTTGGAAATGAGCATTAGCAAAACGTCTATATGAATCCCACAGCCTCATTGAAGCACTTACTCGTAATGAAAAAAATATAAGTGCACACTTAAAAAACTAAACTATTCTTATTTGTCTTCATCATATAAATTTAAGCAAAGTAAAAATGCAGTGAAGCGAATATGATAATGCTTAAATGTCTGATTTTTTTTTTAAAAAACAGGCAGAATGATTTTGAATGGGACAAAGTGTGGACCTTTTAGTGTCAACAGTGCCTTTAATCATCCACGTAACTTGACAGTATTTTGGTTCTTCAAAGTAAAGTCACATAGTTAAGTTCTTTATGTTTCTGAACCAGATCTTTTTTGAAAAAACCATTCAGTAATGAATCAATCTTCTGATTCAAAAGTATATATGTTTTATTTACAAATTTGCATATTTTCAAATGTATATAAATTAATAGGTTCAGAAATTCTAGAACACTTTTAATTTCTGATATTGAACGTAACAGTGGGTCGCATGGATTAGTTTTGCGTGCCGTATGTTGGGCACTACTGTTTTAGAGCATTAGAATCCCTCTTTTTCTGTATTCTATCGCCTGACTTAAGATCTTTTATTTCCTAAAACATTCAACAAATTAAGATAAACTCTGATAAATTTAATAATAAAGTCCTTACGAGTGATGGAATCAAACTCGCATGCAATTGAATTGCTTTTTTTTTTTTTTGAGTGGGTGTGGCAAAACTAAGAACATGAAATTTTGCTACTACAGAATATGAAACATAAGTGTTGAAAATAACAGAAAATTCAAAAAAAGTGATGTCCAGGCAGTAAAATTAAATCGCAAAAAAAGGCAAGTGGATGCAATGAGATTTCGAAATTCAGATTTGATTTTTGGATCGTTCAATTTTCCACTTTTAATAGCTTTTATGTGCTATACTGTTAAATCACTTAAGATTTCTAATGCTCCTTTAGTTACTGTTCCTTTCTCTTTGTCCAGGACATTTTTCCATAACTTGAAATAAATTTCCATGATTTTCAGTGAAAATTTCAGTTTTCCATGACTTGTCCAGATCTGAAATTCTGTTATTATTTTTTTTCCAGGATTTCCAAGACCCGTACGAACCCTGGATGATTGACTAAAAAATGCAAAAACTGAAGAAAATAGTTTTAAAAAATGGGAAATCAAGAGATGGAAGCAAAAAACGCGAGCCTCCTGTTGAAAACAGTAGAGCTGGCAAGTATGTTATAGGAGATATAGGACGATTTTGATCCCTGAAGATGGGATATCCACTTACTTTGCTCCTGGGCAGCAAATCGCTCCTTGCATTGCCTGAGCACTGAGAGAAGATCTTCATCATCCCCTCTGGAGATTGGGACCGGGTCATTGGATGGGCCTGAAAGCCAAAGGAAAGAAATTCAAAACATTTCCAAACAACCACCGAACATGGACTCACAGTAGATCCACGGACGGCAAGTTTCTGCCAAGGAGGTTAAAAGCACTGGTAGAGATCTGTCAAAACCGGAATTGCAAAGACCACTTTCTGCCACATTTGTGGCAGAAACTGGCAAAAACTCAAAAAATGACAAAAAAATAAATTTTGACACACAATAGAAAATACATAGAAAAAAATTTAATTGTTAACCAAAGCATATTCAATTGCTACCTTGCAAAAAAAGGTACATTGTTTGGACCCCGCAGTTGCTTCTTAGAAAAGGTGGTTTCAAAAATCTAAACAGTTTCTCAATTTAATCTGCACAAATGAGAAGAATATTCTTCCAACAGAAGAGCTAGCATGCAGTTCACTAAGGAACAAGCAATATTCGTGAAACTTTCATCTATCGTATACTTTTTTTTAACTGGTGCACCATGTAGTAACTGCGAAAGGGGTAAAAACTTTTTTTTAAAGTAAGTTTCGAGATATGGGGCAAATTTGTTTTGCAAAGTTGCGGCATTATTTACACACAAAATCTAGGTTAATATTGGAAAGTAAAATTCCGACACTTTCTTCTCGAGCACATAATTTCAATCACAAGCAGCTTAGATGAAGCATATAAGCGAGCAAATTGCAATCAGTAATGCCTGTTTAATCCTGTCTGATGAGTAAATATACTGCTGGCTATTTTCATGCGGGGACTAAGATAATGTCTCCTTTTTGGACGGTCTGTTTTACCGAGAACTATGAATGCATTCCACAGGTGAAAGACACCTATTGCAGTTTTGCCCGCAGATCCTCTTGTTCCAAACCGAGCTGAACGTGAGAAATTTGTCAATAATTGGAAATTTGTTTGGAAAAAAATTTCTGTTATTATTTCCTAGCTGCATTGCTTGGATTTGCACGCTCCGCTTCAAAAATAAGTTACGTCGAGTGAGACGTTCAACAATCAGGCTTCAATTAGAGGGGGCGGGACTGTAAAATTTCCAGCCCAAACAATCATTCTTAAAGAAAGAAAACATCTCATCAAAACTTCTCTAACAAATTAAATGCAACTTTCCTGATTATCTTCAACTGGCGGTACAGAAAAAAAGGAAGATAAATCGCCAAATAATAATTAAAAGGAGACATTTTTACCTCAAAACAAAAACAAAATTTTATTTCATCCCAGGGGGGGGGAGCGATAGCCTTCTGGAACTTTATTTATGCTTATTTAAAATGAGATTGCGCAAACAATAATTTTCCCAACATAAAATTTCTGTTCCATTAGGCTTAATAACACTTTTAACCTTTTCCCCAGTGATTTTACAGCCTTTTTTTTATTCGAAGGAAGTGAACCAACACTATGGGCGTTTATTGTGGGCTTTTAAATGGGATGTTTACATAAGTGCAAAAGCTGAGAAAAGGGATAGTGACCAATCAGGAAAGGGAAGGTTCAGAACCCCCCACGGCTGCACATTAAAAAAAATGGTTATTTACATACCAGCAACGGCCTCATCCACGTCCATGGACTCATCAGGGACCACACGCCTCTTCTTAGAGGCGGGAGCTGAAAACAGAAAAAGGAAATAAGAATTACGAAAACAGAAAAAAGGAAATAAGAATTACAAGTCATAACAGGTAGAGTTGTCCAGAAAGGAAACAACGTATACAGGCGTCCCTCGTATAACACGATGCTTCTACAACATGGATTTGATATCACACGGCACCAAATTTGCGATCATTGCGACACGGTTTCAATATGACACATACGAAACTTCCAATTTAACGCTTCATGGTTTCAATATAACACAAATGTTACCTTTTAAAAAAAGATGGAATTTCATTTTTGTTTAGTGCATTCTGTTAGTGCTTGATAACTCAAATAAGTTTAACTTTTTTTATATGAAACTCAGTTTCTATATAACAACGTACACATCTCTGGTCAGGGAGGAGGTTTTATTTCATTTGAAAAAGATTAAAGCAACTAAAGCTCCGGGACCAGATAATATTTATCCAAAAATTTTAATTGAATGTACAGAGGAATTAGTGGATGTTATTTTGAATATTTTCAATGCTTCTTATAACTCGGGGACGGTGCCAGAGGACTGGAAGCTGGCTAACATAACACCACTCTTCAAAAAGGGGTCTAAAGGTATTGCTGGGAATTATAGACCTGTAAGTTTGACTTCGGTGATTTGTAAGATTTTCGAAACATTGATCAAAATTAAGATCATGAAGTTCTTAGAGACTAATAGTCTGTTGACTAGTTTGCAGTATGGTTTTAGGAAAGGTAAAAACCCTCAACAATTTGGAATACTCAGAAATCTTGAGACAGTTGTATTCCAGAGAAGAAAATTTAAATTTCAAAATGAGACTTGTTTTGCCGAAAAGCGAAACAAGCGGCGCAATTTACTTTAAGAACTCTTAACTTGAATGTTTCCTGCAATTTGTATACATTTCCCAAAAAAAAAAAAAAAAAATTAACCGAGTATGCTTAAAGCAAATAATTACTTCTCATGTCAACAAGATCATGTAAATACTTTAACTACATTAAATAAAAACAACTTAACAGAATCTTTCATGTAAATATGCAGTTCTTTTAACAATGCAGTTTGAATTAAATTTTAATCATGTTGAAACTTTCCATCTCAAATAAAAATGGTTAAAGCAATTAAAACCAAATTATTTCTGACATTTTTTATTCCTTTTTTTCCCCTTTTTTTTTAATATTCATATTTAAGCCGAAATGCTTTCGGCATTCACTTACATTAAACGTTTACATTACATTACATTAAACGTTTGTTACATTAAACGTTACATTAAACGTTTGTTACATTAAACGTTACATTAAACGTTTACACGAAACATTACATTAAACGTTTAAGATGGAAAAATACGCTGATGAGCAATGCATAATTTTTTTAAAAAATGGATACTTCACAAGTTTCTATCCAGACACATAAACAAAATTATAAAATAACAATTAATTTTTCAAAATAAAATAGATTTAAAAAAATAAAATTCTCCATCTGAAGGAAAAAATATTTACAAATTCTATTTTTTCTTTGTAGTTTTAACAATGAAAGTTAACAAAAATAAAATAAATTTATAAAAATACTGTAACGGATTCGGTGCGACTTCCACTTTCTTGAAATGAAGACACAGTTCTTGATAAAAAAACACAGGAAATTTATTTACACTACAGGAAAGATCTTCAACAACTGCTAAATTATTCATCAGCAATTAAGCAATTATCACACAACACCGTAAACTCAACGTTTACACACGTATTTACTTCCAAATACGAAAACAACACAGCGAAATGCCTCGCTATAAACAGAGCAAAAATGCACTCAGTTCGAAAATCTCAATCGAAACTAAACTGTTTATCCATCGCTAACGGCTTAAATACACCGAAAAGAATTTTCCACAACATTCTTACCTCTTCGCGAAATGCGTAGACCGTTATCGATGAAAAGAAAGAAAATAGGGGTCGTATACTTTAGCCGAATGAAAAAGGGGTTGTATATTCATTACGGGAAACTATTTACAGGTTACGTTCCTACAATAATTACTATTTACAGAATTTGTAACATTGCCCCCTTCCTAAGGACTGCACGTCCCGGGCAGTACAATCCCCAGAAAGGGTGCCAATTTTCTATCACAAGTTTACAAATATACACATTAATTAATAACTAACAGATACAGAAAACACAATAATAACAAGAAATATTACTAAACATTAAAAGCAAAAAAATTATCTACAACTTTTATGTTATCAACCATGGTTGTTTACGTAATACTCATGAACTATGGCCATAGTATGGGGCTAACCGATCATAATGTACAACCCTAGGTTTTGCATTAGGTGATTTTTGGATCCTCACTACGACGTCATTTAGTCGGTTAAGGACTTTGTAGGGTCCATCCCAATGCGACTGCAATTTGGGTGACAGACCTTTCCGTCGGACGGGATTCCATAACCAAACCTTGTCGCCTTCGTTGAATTCATGTCCAGTAGACCTTGTGTCGTATCTGGTCTTCATCTTCTCCGCCGCGATGTTGATTCGCTCTCGTGCGAAGTTATGAACGTCTTCCAACCGGGCCTGGAGATCCTGGATGTACTCCTCAGGCGATGAAGGCGCATCCGGAGGACGACCGAAGACGAGATCACAAGGTAGCCGAAGCTCTCGTCCGAAGAGCATCTGAGATGGGGCGTATCCGGTAGTCTCGTGGACAGCACTGCGGTAGGCCAGCAGGAACAAAGGTAGCTTCTTGTCCCAATCCTGTTGATTTCTGGATACCATAAGCGAGAGATTATTCAGGATTGTACGGTTAAATCTCTCCACCATGCCGTCCGATTGTGGGTGTAGTGGTGTTGTCCTAGTTTTCTCAATTCCGAAAATTTGACATAGGCCCTTAAACACAGCAGAGATGAAATTCCTCCCTTGATCGGAATGAATCTGCAAAGGTGTTCCGTATCTCGAGATCCAATGCTGGACTAGAGTCTCTGCTACGGTAGTAGCTTCTTGATCTGGAATGGGATATGCTTCCGGCCATTTGGTGAAGTAGTCGATGGAAACAAGAATGTATTTGTTCCCATCAGCAGTTCTTGGTAGAGGACCCAGGATGTCGATCCCAATTCGTTCGAAAGGAGCTCCAACGTTGTACAGATGTAGCTTTCCTCTGCTTCTCTTCTTCGGTCCTTTACGAGCAGCACAGGCGTCACAAGAATGGCACCACTTCTCCACGTCATCCTTCGCCTTGCTCCAGAAGAAGCGCTCCCGAACTTTATTGAGAGTTTTCAAGACACCAAAATGTCCTCCAGTCGCACTACTATGTATTTCTTTCAGAACATCTGAAATCCTGGATCGAGGAAGTAGTAACTGCCACCTAGATGTCTTGCCGTCGTCAGATTCCCATTTCCGGTGTAGCACGCCGTTCCGTAAATGGAGTGAGTTCCATAAAGCCCAGTATCTTTTTGTTGCAGGACTGAAGATGGAAACGTCCTGCCAGCTAGGGCGTCGACTGTCACTTTCCATGAACTCTAAAATTGGTTTTATGTCGGGGTCTTCAAGTTGATCTTTTCGAACTTGGTCATCACTCCATGGATCAGGTTCTGATGATGTTGGAGTCACTGTCACCTGATAGGGGGTAGGGCTAGTCGTTCCATACTGTTTCTCGATTCGGGAACAATAGTGGCAGTTCTCAGGACAGGGTCTCCTTGATAAAGCGTCAGCATTACCGTGAGATAACCCTTTTCGATGCTTGATCTCCATGTCATATTCCTGGAGCCGCTGTATCCATCTGGCTATCTGGCCTTCTGGATTCTTGAAGTTCAAAAGCCAAGTTAACGAGGCATGATCTGTCCGAAGCAGAAATTTTCGGCCGTAGAGGTAATGATGGAAGTGTTCTACAGCTTTCACTATGGCCAGTAACTCCTTTCTGGTGACGCAGTAATTTCGCTCCGACTTTGATAAGCATTTGCTCCAGTAAGCGATGACATGTTCATTTCCGTCAATTTCTTGGGATAAAACAGCTCCGATGCCCTCGTTGCTCGCATCAGTGTCCAGGATAAAGGATTTTTCAGGCTGAGGATAGGCGAGGATAGGCGTTGATGTTAAAGCCTCCTTCAGTCGTAGAAATGCAGCTTCGCATTCTTTGGACCATTCAAACTTTTGCTTGCTCTCCGTCAGCTTATGCAAAGGTCGTGCGATGTTGGAAAAACCCTTTACAAACTTCCTGTAGTACGTGCAGAGCCCCAGGAAACTTCGCAGCTGATGGATGTTTTCGGGACGACTCCAACTCCTGACCGCAGATACCTTTTCTGGATCGGTTTGTACACCTTCAGAAGAGATGATGTGACCAAGGTAGTTCACTTCCCGGCGGAACAAATTACATTTGGACGGGCTTAGCTTCAGATTGGCTTCCTTAAGCTTCTGCAGCACCTTCCTAAGATTTGCCAGATGTTCTTCGAAACTGCGTCCCACGATGATGATATCGTCTAAGTAGACCAGACAGGATTCGTAGGAAAGTCCTCTTAACACTGTCTCCATAAGACGCTCGAACGTAGCTGGTGCATTGCAGAGGCCGAAAGGCATCACTTTAAACTGCCATAAGCCTTGTCCAGTTGTAAACGCTGTCTTCTCTCGGTCATCAGGGTGTATCTCAACCTGCCAGTAGCCGCTCTTCAAGTCCAGGGTCGAAAACCACTTGTGTCCGGAAAGAGTGTCCAAGGTGTCGTCTATCCGTGGAAGAGGGTAACTGTCTTTCTTGGTGATTTCATTCAGCCGTCGGTAATCGACACAAAACCTGGTGGAGCCATCTTTCTTTCGGACTAAGACGATGGGAGAAGCCCAGGGACTGGATGACGGTTCGATTACATCATTCTCCTTCATCTCTTTCAGGAGGGTCTCAACCTCTTCCTTCTTGGCGAACGGTAGTCGTCTTGGATGCTGTTTAATAGGGAGGTGTTCTCCCGTGTAAATCCTATGCTGCGTTAAATTCGTACGGCCAACATCCTCCGATGTAGATGAAAACAGATGCTTGAAGTCGTCCACCAATTGTTCCGCAGCAGTTCTTTGGTCTTTCGATAATGGCGCACTCCCAATTAACTTCGACGTCAAGGACTCAGAAGACACAGTCTCGGGGGAATTGATTCTTCTAATGATGCAGTTTACGGGAGTACAAGTTGCTAACACTTCGCCTTTCCGGATATTCCTTGGCCTTTCACTCACGTTAGCGACTCTCACAGGAATTACATCCTTGGAAAGGTCCACAAGCGTAGATGCCACCAGCACTCCTTTTGGGTTATTGCTTAAGTTGGGGTATTCAATGAGTCCAAATCTAAAACTATTGCTTTCTTCAATGGAGCCAGGTATTAATGATTCTGACCTTGAGGGAATCGAAAAATCTGTTTGGGCTATTATTTGATGAGCGGATTTTACATCACTTTCTGCGGGGAAAACGGCTATGTCTTCTCTCATCGAGTGCAGCTCATTTGTCTTGAAGTCGAGGTTGAAGTCATACTTCTTTAAAAAGTCCAATCCGAGAATGAAGGGGTCTGTGATAGCAGCAACGAATGCCGTATGATGGTAAGTGGCATTTCCAAACACAATTTCTAGGTTTACTTTACCTTCAATCTCGATCTTGTCACCTGTCACAGTTTGGAGGGTAACGCAGGGCGGCGTCCATAGAATGTTGAGTCCAAATTGACGAGCCACATCTGTTCTAATGATTGTAACATTGGCTCCAGTGTCAATAATCAGTTCGCAGGGAAACCCGTTTACGTATGCGTAAACAAACAGTCCATTACTGCCGCCACTCGTCGATGAAATCTGGAAAACTTTAAGATGGGGCTCATTCCAATTTGGCGACCTCCGCCCCGCGAGATTGCCATGGCTTAGTTTTCCTGGACCTGCGAGGGAGACGTGCTCTTCCCTCTGGTTCCTTGACGAGCTTCACAGTTTCTTCGTAAGTGACCCTCGCCACCACATTTCCAGCACTTAAGTGATTGTCCATTATGGTCCTTGGGAGCCGAAGTCCTTTTGAGGATTCCTGCAATTTCTTTTATTTGCTTTTCCAGTTCAGCAAAACGTGACGAAACCGGATCAGGCTCATCAGTTTTCACGCCGCGGATTGAATGGCGATCCTTGCGGGTTGCTTGCTGGGCGGCCTCCAACTTCATCGCATACACAACAGCAGAACTCAGGTCTTTGACATCCGCCATCCGTAGAGCTTTCTGGATTTCCGGATCTCGAACCCCGTCGATGTAGTAGTTGAGTGCCAGGTTGTCTCGAACATCCGCAGGACAGTCACAAAAAGCAAGATGAGACAATCTCTCGACGTCCGCCGCTAGCTCTTGCAGGGTTTCCCCGGTTTTCTGGAAACGGGACTTCAACTGGAGTCGGCTGAAATCTTTCTGGCACTTCTCACCGAAGCGAAGCTCCAACGCAGATGTGAGGGCGGCGAAATCCAGGCGCTGGCTGTCCGGAAGGGTCTGAAGAATGTCCGCTGCGTCACCTCTCAGGGATGCTGCAAGATGGCAGGCCTTGGTAGCAGAGTCCCATCCGTTCGCTTCCGCCACTATCATGAATTGGGTCTTGTATACCTGCCACGAACTTTTCCCATCAAATGTGGCCAGTTTAATGGACGGTCGAGCAACAGATGTGGGAGCGCCAAACTGTACAGAGCTGCTTTCCGCGGTCGCCAATCTCCGTTCCATGTCTTTAATTATTTCTTCCTTAAATGAAGTAAATTTCTTGTCTTCTTCTTCCAACTTATTTTCCACACTGGCGATACGCTCTTCCACAGTATCAAATTTTTCTTCCAGAGCATCAACTTTATCTCCCATGGCGGTTAGTTGATTCTCCATCATCGTTTTCATCGACGTTAGGTCACTTTTTATTTCATTTTGACTTGTAGTAATTTTAGCAGTTAAATCACTATTTAACTGTTCCTGGTTAGTCGCCAATTCATTTTTTAATTGCTCTTGATTAGCTGCCATATCATTTTTTAATTGTTCTTGATTAGCTGCCATATCATTTTTTAATTGTTCTTGATTAGCTGCCATATCATTTTTTAATTGTTCTTGATTAGCTGTAAAACTTGCAGTCAAGTCACTTTTTAATTGTTCTTGATTAGCCGCCATATCACTCTTCACAGAGTTGATTGCATCAAGCAGTTGTTTTAATTGTTCATCCATTGCGCGAGTAATCACCATAAAAATAAAGTCCAAATTTAAAAAGTCTTTATGAAAAAATGTCCAAAGTCACACTTACTGCAAGAAAGTCCTGAAGTAGCCCCACGTTGGGCGCCAAGTTGTAACGGATTCGGTGCGACTTCCACTTTCTTGAAATGAAGACACAGTTCTTGATAAAAAAACACAGGAAATTTATTTACACTATGTACAGGAAAGATCTTCAACAACTGCTAAATTATTCATCAGCAATTAAGCAATTATCACACAACACCGTAAACTCAACGTTTACACACGTATTTACTTCCAAATACGAAAACAACACAGCGAAATGCCTCGCTATAAACAGAGCAAAAATGCACTCAGTTCGAAAATCTCAATCGAAACTAAACTGTTTATCCATCGCTAACGGCTTAAATACACCGAAAAGAATTTTCCACAACATTCTTACCTCTTCGCGAAATGCGTAGACCGTTATCGATGAAAAGAAAGAAAATAGGGGTCGTATACTTTAGCCGAATGAAAAAGGGGTTGTATATTCATTACGGGAAACTATTTACAGGTTACGTTCCTACAATAATTACTATTTACAGAATTTGTAACAATACATAAAAACCCTTCATCTGAAGGAGAAAAGATTTACATTTTTTTTCTTCTGTAATTAATGTGTGCATTTTTCCAGTATTAGTATTAACACAAGATAACAACAAAAATCATTATCGCCAGTTGATAACCAACCAGCTTTTCCTTTTTATGTTGCAATGAATTTTCAAGCATTTTGTATGAAAATAAACTCACAAGTTGCTAACAACTAATAAGGTCATTAGGAAAAATAAACTAAATTTTTAAGTTAAAAAAGGCTTTTGGAAGTGGCATTAAAGTAAAGGAAATGCACTAGTGGGAAACTAGTAGTATAATAGTAGTGGGAAATTAGTAGTAGTGGGCCTTGTGTACCCCATAACCATAAAGTGGGAATTAAAGAAGCAAATTTCGCACTACTAATCTATCAGGATGGTTTTTTCGTTAGATCATCTAAAAAACCAGTTTCACGAACATCATTGCACGTATATCTTTGTGAATAAAACAGTGTTTGTTTGGTTGGATCTCAACTAAATTTGGCATGAGATACTTGAGCACCAGAGATAGAACGTAGGGGGGTTTTGGAACGCCTAAAATAATACTGAACCGTTCGATTTTCAATTTTAGGACCCAAAGATGGCATTAAAAAGCTCTTTCTACCCGAAATAATTATAAGATTTTCTTGATTTAGGTCCCAGCTCAATTTAAATTTACGTGAATTACATAACTTTTGTTCTGTTGCCTTTTTCTTTTCTTGACTATGAATAATCAAGTTGTTGCCTTTTACTTTGAAGTAAAACTTTCCCTTCTGATCATTATTTGGCCGTTTATTTTCCGTTTTTGGAATGCCAGTAGAAGATAATCAAGGATTTTAGTTTTATTATTGGAGGGTCGAGTTTAATTTGATCGAGAATTTCAGATTCCGTTAACGAAATTTAAGAATCATTATTCTAGGGGTAAATTTTACAGGGTTTTTTTTTCTGTTATTTAAGCCAAATTGTTTGAACTCGCATCACCTGATTGACTTATTTTCGAGGTAAACTGTGCAAACCTGGGCAACACAGTATATTTATATTAAAGAAAGCCTGCAAATCACATTACAAGTACAGAAAGCAGGAAAGACGAAATACCAGGGAAAACAGTATCTTAACAAATATATATATATATATATATATATATATATATATATATATATATATATATATATATATATATATATATATATATATATATATATATATACATACATACAGTCTAAAACACCAACTTTTCAGGTGCTGGTTGGGAAGTATTAGGAGGTAAGTACTTGCTTCCATTGCGAATGCATTCTGATTCTGCCTTTCTGCGGTAGTTCAGAATGCATCAGATAACGTTATTTCTGAATATGTTTTTTTAAATAGTATTCCATGTTTTAGACAAAATGAATGATTTTGCCTCCCCTCTCCTCTTTGATAAAAATAATATTCCCGACAATTCAAGGTTTTCTAGTTTCTTATTGAGCCCCCCCCCCCCCCACTAAAATAGTGTTTTGTTACAGTACCCACCAAACCACATTGGCACCTCTATCTCGGCAACTGGCCAGACACACCAGGCAAATCACTGAACAGTGCACAGCCTATTCATGTTCAAGCTAAAACTGCAAGACCTTTATTTTTGTCACAGCAGCACACTACTAATTTCAAAATTATCCAATTTTAACATACTGTGCAGTAAATCATTAATTACTACCTTCCTTTTATACTGATGCAAGTGAAAGCATGCTCAAAGCACTGGTCTATGAAACTACTGACACAGAGCAGGATATGTACTGACTGCTCAATGCTCCAGCTGGTGAAAATTAAAGTTCAAATTTTTAAGGAATCATTTTCAAAATAAGATGGGGAATGTATCACAATACAGTAGAAGACCGTTATAACGCACACCTTGGGACCAGAGCTTTTGCGTTACATAGGTTTTTGCGTTATATAGATCATTTCACAAATTTTGAAACTAATATCCAGAATATATCTATATTCTAGCACTTCAGAATGAGTTTTATCTGCAATGGGTATTAAAACACCAAAATTACAATTAGTTATTCTCAAATAAATATGTTTCACAATCAAAAACCACCATTTCTGCTAGCTTCATTGTTTGCATCATAATAGCTGCATTTGAAAGAGCCATCTGGTTTTTTCTGTTTACTATGAGTACTTATTTTCAATTAAAGGCATTGCATTAAAATGGAAAGATGAAAAACTTTTGAAATTTCATTTGCCTAACAATTTTTATGTTTGCAAAGCAAAAAAGGGGGATTTTTTTAAACATTAGAACTTATTGTTTAACTTTTGAAAAGTTGTGTGGTTTATAGAGAATTGCGTTATATAGGTCTTTTATGTATCAGACAAGCCCGAATCTAGGATGCTGAGAAAATAGAGGTCTTGCAGTTTGAACAAGGACTACACTCAGTGGCCAAAAACACCCCTGGCAAAAGTAAACCAATCGCATAAACTTCCGAGCGCAAGGTTTCTACTGCGTATCCATTTCTGCTTCTTCTGTAAGCATGTAATATTTGGTGACTGACTCATGTCAGTTTTCAGATCATGCTCCATGCCCTGTAGAGGGCATGCCACGAAGAATAGGTGTCTAACTGTTTGGCCACCGAGTGTATAAATGCAATGTCACATTTACAGCTTCATAATATTTCTGACATAATGGGGAATGAACAATAAGACACAATGAATGAACAATAAAACACAATGAATGAACAATAAAAATCGCGCAACGAGCAAGCAATCCTTCAATCGACTCCAAATCCTTTTCCCATTTGTTTTGGAAACGCGAGCACAAGGGTGCGACGAAAAACACCAATTTACATACCAAATTTGAAAGAAACAGTGCCGAAAAGTTGCCTCGTATAGCTTTGAAGTAAGGATACCCATTTTTGATTTAAAAGAATTATGTATTAGAAAGCCGAAACAATTAAAGATATAGCACGAGGCAATTAAATTTTTTGCACACATACTAACAATACAAATGGATACTTTTCCGCGCTATCGGAACTAAGGATTTCAATTTATTATTTTAAAAAATACATATTGAAAAAATGGTAAAATGCACAAATTTCACTGAATGAATGTCCCCAGGGGCGACTAAAAATGTCGACTGAAATCCGCAAAATTTTGCATGCATAGGGGAAGACGACCCCTATTGGACCAATGCCTCAATAGGGCCGATTCCATGGACACTTTCGACCCCGAAAAAAAACCCGCTTTTCACCGCATTCCGGTAATTGCGGAGTTTATGTGGAATCTTTCTACTCCTGCTAGCTTCTGGAGTGAAAGCGGTGTTTTTACCCGGAATGCATTACGCGAAACAACTTCTACTGGCCCCTAAAGATGCTGGGTAAAAACCTCTTTCTTTGGTATAATGGGAGAACCTCTTTTTACATGGAAACTGGGTATTTTTCAATCTGGTTTTTTGCCAAGGCAGTGGAGAGCGGGGATTCAGACGTCATATAAATCCGAGATTAGTTGGCTTGTAAGTGTTATTACAGTACAATAAACTGTGTTTAAAAGGCTTCATGGTAACTAAGTTTAAATTCTTCTTTGCTGGTGCCACAGACTGTTGCTGGCCAAGACTTATCTTTTCAAGTCTTCTTCACCTAACACTATCCCATGCAATAGCCCTCCATTGATTCACTCCTACTCCTTCTTTTGGAATCCTTTCCCACCCCCATTCAACCATCTGACTGGGTTTCTCTCCCGCATTTCCCTACGATGTTGTTGGAGAAGGTTTGACGGGAACCTATCTTCACATCGAGATATGTGGCCCAGCCACCTAATGCAAGACGCGCCTCATCGGGCATAAATAGCAGAATTTAAAAAATGGCATGCTTTCCTTTATTGTACCAATGTTTCTTTTTAATTGGACCGAACAATCTAAGAATGAAAATACAGAAAGTTTCTAAGTTTTTGCCTCAGAAGATGGTATTGACGTAACTTAAATGAACCACATTGAGAATTCTTGTCAAGCAGATTTCCAAAAAACTGCTTTTGCATGCAAAGTAATTTTTTTTTGGAAAGGGGGGAGGGGGGGGCTTTTGTCATAGCTTCGTCAAGTTAAAATTTTCTTCTTTTAACTGGACAAAAGCTAGTTCTTCCAAACTTAGCCTATTGAGCGATCATTTCATTGCTTACAGCTGTGCTGATTTCCACGTCTCTCAATTTAGAAGGTGTCAAAGAGGGGAAAAGATTCTCATTGGAAGGATGAAATGATGGAAAGAGCCTCTTTGCTGGTAGGAACAGTGATGTGGCGATAATATGGCAGCTTACCAATGATAAACCTAAACCGTTCGCGCAGACTCCATGATGTCAACATGGATGCTGTAGAAAATGAACAGCGCTTTGAAAAACACTGTCCCTTGCGTAATGAAAATTATTTCATCAATCACTTGGATGTATGGGTGTTCAATGAGGACATGCATGGTTTTGTTTTCAGAGTGACCCGAGCGAACAATCTAACACAAAGATCTAATCTTGAATTGGAAGTGGAAATGGGAGAACGCGATGGAATTCTTTTCCCTCAAGTCTGAAAACAAGTGTGGGGGCAGTGATGTAAATCTACCGTCAGGTATAAAAACCAGTTAAAACTCTGGGGTTTTTTTTCTTGGTTTAAATTGGCAGTTTTTTTCTAATTTAAACCTGGTTAAGATTTTATGAATTAATTGTCAAGGAATGTTTAATAATAATATTTGTACCTAATTTCTTCATTATTAATTAAATAATTTAGAGTACAGCTAGTAATTTCATTTCTCAGAGTTTTCTATAAGAAATTATTTTTTGAAAAGCTTTAACTATTATAAAAAATACAATACGTAAATGGGTCTTGATACAAGTAATCAAAGGAATAATTTACTGTGATAGTTACTAATAACATTAATAATAAATAACAAAAAATAAATTCTTGCAAATTGATTTCCTCAGAATCATAGCTATCTACTATAAATAAAAATGTAAAATTGAAATCACTCATTCTTAGACATGGAAAGTATTTTGCAGTATCTACAAATGAATCGTCAGTCTGATGTCATCTGACGACCATCGAGAAAAAGCAATTTAGGTTTCTTTTGCAGAAAAACACATGCGAGTATAAACAAAAACCACACATTACTTTTTAAATATTTTAACTAAAAAGCAATGAAGCTTTCTCCCTGTGTTTGGAAGAAATTACTTTTGAAATAATAATTTTTTTTTTTTGATCATTTGATCGTTTTTGAGGTACTGTAACCCCTTTAAAGAGTCAAAATTGTCAGACTGTGCAGCATTAAGGCTGCTCTTCAGTGAGGGAAAACTTTGAAGTTAGGGTGTAAATGACTTTCTTCCTTGAACGATGGGCGTGAACCTGAATCAAGTGATTGACACTTCAACAGCCAATGGAGTGGACGGTAATCGATGTAAGGCAGGAACACGTGACCTGTCACAGCTGTCATTGTTCTGGAGGGAAAGAAACCCCTAAATGACCCCCGTCGTGAAGAGCAATCAAGGAAATTAGCTGGCGGCCGAAACCCCACTTGAACAGTACCGATGCGAAGGTTGAACAGAACAGAAAATAAAGTCAGTACCAAAGGGTCTGCCGTAATTTTTGAAACAAAGTTTTTTTTTTTTTGGATATGCGTTCCCAGATTTTATATTCATGAAAAATTTATGAATGAAAAGAAAATTTATCATAAATTGAACAGGAAAAACGATTGTCTTATTTTTTTTTTTTAAACGATGTTTTCAATTGCCACGTCCGAATCTTATTTCGTTCATAAAGCTAATTAGTTTCTTCTCTGATGTTTAATTAAAGAATGCAATTTTTTGCGTTAGGATATGATTATATATATATATATATAAAACAAGAGGTATAAGCTTAGTGTAAACCTGTGGTGTAGTCCCGGAAAAAAAGGGTGAGGGGTGAGGAGGGAAGATTACATATCGGTTATCGGATATTTACAGTCAAGAGGTGGAACGATGCTGATTTTATTTTTAATTATTGTGAGAACGGCAGAAATGTCGTAATCAGAAAACAATTTCATATTAGGATATGGTTACATTTCAAAGAGGGGGGGGGGATCCCGCTATTTTTAGTATATATGTATATATATATATATGGTCGAAAAAGGAATACTTCTGCAATTCGATGGAGGATATGCAACGCTGAACTGACATTTTTGTTAATTAATCAATTACTGTTTTAGATATTTATTTATATTTTTCCGGTGATTCATCATGCACAGGGCTGCATTTGTTTACTATCAGTAAACAAATCATCCCGCAAAAACATAGATAATCAGCATGGTGACTAGAGCAGCATACACAAGACTAAATGATTAATATACTTCTTAAAATTGAAATTCTTTTTCAAAAATAATAATAATAATAATAATAATAATAATAATAGTAATAATAATAATAATAATAATAATAATAATAATATTTTACGCATTAGACGAAAAGTGCAACAGGCTATAGTAATAAGTAGTTGGTAAGTCTTTTATTGAAGTGTATTTTCGAAGCAGCAGTTATATGATGTTTGAGAACATTTGAAAATACATTTCGTGGGTGGAATTACACGAGCAACAGGGAATTACTTGCAATAATGTACTTAAATTAAAAATACAAGCTGCAGTTTACTTGCAGTACACTTGGAACAATGTACTTCGACTTATTCAAATGCAAAATGTTAGGAGGAATAGAATAACTTTTTAAAACTTTTGATTTTTTTTTTTCTTCTCAGGTCTTTTTTTTCCCTAATGGTTTTCAATTTTTGGTTACATTAGTTATGCATTGCTTTCTGCGATTCAAAATAGTAATAATAACAATAAACATAATCAGAAATGCTTTCCTTTCTGCGGATACTATGGTGAGAAAAGCAACGGCTAAAAGCATAATTTTCAGAAAATTCATTCATGCTCGCATTTCGAAATTAAATGAAACCTCTTTATTACCACACAATGTTGACAGCTTCGTGCAAACGAAGTCCTAAACTTGATAGCTGCACTCAATCAAGCTTTCATTGATGCAAACTATTGCAATCAATCAAACAATCGTAACAATTACGTGGAATATTCCCTATTTACGTCAATTGTTTGCTTGTAAGAATGTGAACAATGTCTTACATACGTAATTTATATTCAGAAAAAAATATCAGAATTGAAAATATAATTCCACATTTGCAAATCACACACATTAGTATACTATCCTTTAAATTTTAAAAATATTTCAATTTAATTTTTCTCTTTTTGTATAAAAGTATTCATGAAGCATAATTTATAAATTGTTGAGTGTACTAACATTTATTGCTCTAATTTTTCTAATTTTTCTTTTTTTTTTTTGATCTCTTCTCGACTTCCCAGAGAAATTTTAAACTGTTAACAAAATTAGGGTAACTCAAATAACTCCAGAACGTGGAAGAGAAATCTGTCAGGCCCAATAAAAACTTTTTGAATGATGTAAAAGACAGAAACACATGTATCTATCTCTATTGATAAAGATGTTCTTAATAACCCCGAAACAAGTGTAATTTAATTTGCACGTTTTTACATTAAAATAGTGTAATTTCTATGTCAATAAATGTTAACATTTAAAATCAACAAAAGTTGAGAGATGTGCGCAAAGTTGCGTGAGACTAATACCAATCATTCGCCCTCGAATACCTTATTGCTTGACCAAGACCAAATATATTCTTTTTTTGAGCGACCACAGTTGGTTATTGTTTTCACTTGTCCGTAGTTGATGTTCTTTCGACTTTAATTTTCTATTCTTTTAATGCAAACTCGTCTGTTCCACGTGTCTTCGCGAGCATGTCCCTCCTCCTGGGCGGTGAAGTTCATGTCCCCGCCATCGATTTTACTTATTCCCGACCCTCTCGATTTTACACAATACTTTTCAGACAAAAACAGCATTCAGTCAACAACGTCCAGCATCCAGCCCCTGGAATTCATTTGAATGTAGACGTCTTGTATTCAAATCATGACTTTTACAAATATAATTCTGATAGGAACCATTTGTAGAAATAAGAAACCCAACGAGTAGGGTTCTACCACAATTCGTGATTGTGAAAAACATAATTTAAATTCAAGACGTCAAAATTCAAATGAAAGCTATGGGCTGGATGCTAAATGTTTCTTTCTTTTCTGTTTGGTATTAATTTTTTTTTTTTGAATTTTTTTCCCCCAATTATGAATAATATTAAATAATGATAATGTTTCAATGAAGCTTTAACACCATTTTAAATCTGGTGTTCCAAAATAGCTTCAATTTTTAAATGTGTAAATTGTAAATAAAATATGCACTTCAAAAAGCATGAGCTTTGTGCAAGAAATAGATAAAAGTCAAAAACAACGTCTTAAAAGCACAAGTAAAAGATGTAAATTATAAGTGTAGAAAATGCATTGCTTGATTGAAAACTTGTGGCTATGTATTTGTTTTTTTATCCAGGATATTAAAAAACTTTGACCTTTGACACTTTGAATTAAAATTCAACTAGAAATTTGGTTTTTCGTACTAATATTCAAGCCGTATATATCGTATTTATGGTTCAGTTCCCTTCTTGTTGTTTACCTTTTTATAGCGAAATTGAGGCTATATACGAAATTGTTATTCGGTTCCTTAGACTTCACTATGAACAGACGCGACTGCACAGTGCATACACACAAATATATATTGATAAAGACCGGCTAAAATTGAAAAACCTTAGGTTTCGGGGAAATGTTTTAGACGTCAGACAAATTATTTGTCTGAGCTTATGAAAATTTCAGTGTAACACGACTACCGAAAGATTCTTAGAACATGGTGTATTCATCCAGTTAAAAACAAAATGGTCAGTGTTCTCCCCCTTCCCCCATCAGTTCTCTAATTATCTGTAAATTTAAACCAGTGGTTCCCAATCTTTTGCACGTTGCGACCCTTTTTTGACTAAGTAAAGAACCTGTGATCACGTAGCCTACATGTCAGTAAAGTATCGCAAGGTGTGGACCTAACCTGGCAACATTGTGAAAGCTACGTTAGATCCTACATTACAAAACTGCTATGTTAGATTCGATCCATCCCCAACTATACTGTGGTAGGAATAATGTTTCGACCGAAGAAGAAACGCTACACGACCCCATTTGGGGTCACGACCCTGGGAACCCAACCCTGCTTTAAAACAATTTTTTTATACTCATTCATGCTTTAAAGAAATGCAGGTATGTATCATTTTTCTCCTTAGAAAGTCTTCAAAAGAAAAATTCAGTGAAATCCTGTTACAACGTATATCAGTATAACGAAGTACCCGTTTCAACCAAATAAGTTTTCAGTCCCGATTTTGAAGTTCATTGTTACTGGATTTCACTGTATTATGAATTACATGATCAATGTGTACATACCTTGTAAAGAATTTTTTACGAGTTTGGCTCGAGAAATTATTTTCAAAAATGTTTGTTGAGCTGTGGAAAGCATTTTATGCGTTTACATTTGTAGTAACATAGTATAATATAGACAAAAATAGAATCCAAATATCTAGTAAGTATCTAGAATACGGTTTTGGACTCGGTTTTTTTTTTTTTTTTTTTTTTTTTTAGAAATGGTCGCTTTATTTCGAACAAAGTCTCAAAAGAGTGCTGGAAATATTTTGCCAGATTTTTTATGGAGCAAAATATCAAACAGTACCTACCACCTCTTTCAACGAAATTCATTTTTTCTCGAATTTTAAACAATCAAAGAATGGATAATTCAAAAAAGGAAAAAGTACACGACACAGATAGAGGCTTGAAAAATACTCGGAAAAAAATTTACATGAAAACTTCAAAGGAATTTGTAAAATCTTCATCCAACTTTCCCCGCAGGTTAACATTGGATCCGTAGGCTTTCAGACTCTCAGTGAAAAGCATCCTTAAATTTGCTTATAAAGTAGCATTAATATACATATTTATCTTTCTTTGGATGCACCAGCTCCATTGTTTATGCCTTCTTGATGTTGTGAAAAGTAATGGGGGTAGTGCATCCCCAGAAATAGAAATATTCATTAATGCTATATTATAAGCATACTTAAGATAATTTTAATCTTAATTATATCCGTGAATGAATTTGAATAACACGAAAAGGTTCTTCACTGAAGGTCTGCGATGCAACTTTACGCAAAATGCGATACTTCCTTTTTTTTAAATTTACAACGTGAAATTTTTTTTTTCGGATATAGGGTTTATAGGTGTGAGTCCTATACTCTGGTTTCATGCCAAAAAATAAGGGAAAAAATTGTAAAACAAACCCCTAGAAAAAAGGATGGATTTTGATGATTTTAAAAATATAATAAGTGGTAATACCCCCCATGAGTTAACCAATTTCCTTCATATGTTCTTGCGTACAAACGTAGCACCTCTCTAGCCCCTCAGAAAAGTATTAATGTATAATATAACGATAACTTCCCCTCCAAATAAAAATAATGGCTATGAAACTCAAAAACTGAAAAAAATTGCGGGCGACATTTCCAAAAAAGCGGGACGTGTGAATGGGAAAAGGTGGTCATATTTGGATTCAGGAGGTCATTTAGCACAAGAATTCACAAGAATTATCTCAGAAGCACTCTTTAAAAACTATATCCTTTCTAAACACAAATCAAATCGTGAAGATGTTTCCAAGCATGTGGATTCACTTTCAAAAGCAGTCATTCATTCCTTCATTGAAAAATGCCTCCGGAAAAGAGGGGAGTAGTAAATGGAAACGGTCGTTTGCGCTAATGATCGTAAATCTTATACACCTCACCCGGTTTTTCCCCTCAAGAAAGGAGGGACCAGTGAAAGGCGTGGCTTAGTAGAGAAATTGAGCTTTTTCGAAAATATTTCAGATGGTTGGAACTCCGATATTTTTTTAGAAATGGTCGCATCATTTCAAACTTAGTCTCAAAAGAGAGCTGGAAATATTTTGCGTGTTGGGGCGTTCTTAAAATTTCGATAGCACGATTTGCAGCTTTTTTACAGAGCGAAAGGTCCAACAGTACCTCGTTTTCGAAGAAATTCATTTTTTCTCGAATTTTAAAAAATCGAAGAATGAACGTATCAAAAAAGTAAAAACTAATATACACAGACATAGGCTTGAAAAATACTCAGAAAAAAAATTGACCCGAAAACTTCAAAGGAATATTGTAAAATAACCTTTAACTTTCCCCGTAGGTTAGCATTGGATCCGAAGCTTTCAGACTCTCAGTGAAGAGCACCCTTAAAGTCTTAAGTCATCTAAATGAAATTAAAAATGTAATTGAGGGCACGAAATTTTACCAGAGAGTAACGAGCCCATGGGGCCAAAATCAAGAAAAAAGGAACTCTGTATGAAGCAAACTGTACAGGTGGATTATAATGCATGTTCTTTATTTCTGAATCATACAACTGTGTAAAAGTAGATCAGAAGAAAAATGAGTAAAACAGTTAATGCTAAATGAACGGCATTAAAATTGATAAAAATGTCAAATGAAATATCAGATATAAACAATGAAAGAAACCTTAATTTTAGTCTGCATATTGTATTAAATCAGAAAATAAAGGGTGATTTGAGGATGCATTTACTTTCGGTTTGTGTTGGTTGAAAATATCGGATACGTCTCAAAATACCAGATATATATCAGAATATCAGATATTTTTGAACCCTAATCATACATGTGAAAAAGACATCAGTGGCACACATCTATGACATTATAGGATCCTTTTTAATTCTTTGTCTGCCACAGAAAAGTCGGTGATTTTCACAAGCCTAGCTTTCCATCCTTGATAAAACCTTGATACAATCTTACCCAGGATTGCCAGCTATTCTGTTAAATGTGCCGAACAAACCTCCCATTAGGTAGATATCATTGGTGAACTCTCACATGAAAGTACAAGATGTTCAATTTAATCCTTAAATACCTCGTCAGATGACATCAGACTGACGATTCATTTGTAGATACTGCAAAATGCTTCCCATGTCTAAGAATGAGTGATTTTAATTTTACTTTTATATTCTT
Source organism: Uloborus diversus (assembly GCF_026930045.1). Taxonomy (NCBI): domain Eukaryota; kingdom Metazoa; phylum Arthropoda; class Arachnida; order Araneae; family Uloboridae; genus Uloborus; species Uloborus diversus. The sequence goes on from NW_026558833.1 coordinate 61,944, forward strand.
ATTTATAGTAGAGAGCTATGATTGTGAGGAAATTAATTTGCAAGAATTTAATTTTTGTTATTTATTATTAATGTTATTTGTAACTATCACAGTAAATTATTCCTTTGATTATTTGTACCAAGACCAATTTGTGTATTGTATTTTTTATAATAGTTAAAGCTTTTCAAAAAATAATTTCCTATAGAAATCTCTTAGAAATGAAATTACAAGCTTTACTCTAAATTATTTAATTAATAATGAAGAAATTAGGAACAAATATTATTATTAAACATTCCATGACAATTAATTCATAAAATTTTCACGATTTTCCTAAAATAAAATCGTTTTTCTTACAAATAGTGTTAAAAAAAACTGGTTTAAACCAAGAAAAAAAACCCAGAGTTTTCACTGGTTTTTATTCCTGATGGTAGATTTGGTGTACTCTCACATGAAAGTACAAGATGTTCAATTAAATCTTTAGGAGTTTTTGGGCAGTGCAAAGTTCACTTTAGCTGCATCAAGTATTCTGGTTTGCATTTGTTTTCAACTGCCATTGCTTACGAAGAAAATTGAATTCCATCTCATTCTCCCACTTCCAACTCAAGATTAGATCTTCGCGATAGATTGTTCGCTCGGGTCACCCTGAAAACAAAATGATACATATCCTCGTTGGACGTCAGTACGTCCAAATGATTAAGGAAATCATTTTTATTACGAGACGGGAGAAGTGTGTTTCAACCGGCTGTTCATGTTCTAGAGCATTCATGTTGATATCACAAAGTCTGCGGGAAGGTAGAGGTTTAGCATTCATGCCACCATATTATTGCCACATCACTATTCCTACGAGCAACACAAGGCTCTTTTCATCATTTCATCCATCCAATAACATTCTTTTACCCCTTTCGAGAGCTTCTAAAACTAAGAAACATCGAAATGACCGCAGCTGTAAGCAACGAAATGATTGGTCGACAAGTAGAGTTTGAAAGAAATAACTTTTGTGAGTTCAAAAATTAATTTTATTTGTCAACACTATACGAAAACCCCCTCCCCAAAAGAAAAACATTAGTTTGAAAGCAAAAGCAGTTTTTTGGAAATCTGCCGGATAAAAAAAAAATCTTCAATGTGGTTCGCTTAAGTTAGGTCAATATTGCCTTCCAAGGCAAAAACTTAGAAACTTACTTCATTTTCACATTCTTGAATTGGACCATATAAATAGGATAAAACGTCGGTCCAATAAAGAAAAAAATGCCACTTTTTTTTTCTGCTATTCAAACCTAGTTACCACTGAAGTTTCTCCATCACATATTTTAATGTGCGAAGGTTGTGATGGGAGTCAACTCGACTTCAATCCTGGTGCAGTATTTGGGTGTCTGCGAGATTTGGGGTGAATGTAATTTAGGTGTTGCTGTCTGCCAAGTGGGATAAGCCACACACACATACCTAGTTACCACCTTTCATCGGCTCGTATGCAAATGCATTGCTGTAATGCCTTTTAAATACCGTTTATTGTTCTATATCTTATAGTATAATTTGATAATATAGTATAATATTTTTTGAACTCATCAAATGAGCAGCTTGCAGCCCATAGTTTGTGATATTTACTCTTGTTAACCTCTACTTCTGGCCCACCATGGCCTCTCATCTATTTGATCTTAAACTCAGTTTATAGAATCTAATTGTAGAATATCTTCCGACCAACCAACACGTTGATGCCGCAAAATTCGTTCATTTTGCCTCGTTTACAATACATATTTTTCCAATAAGAAATTATAATCCTTAGTTACAATAGCACGGTAAAGTAACTGTATGTTGCTGTTGGTACGTGTGTGATTTTTCGATCCAGGTCAATCCGAAAAGATCCCCCCCTCCTTTTGTCTGGATCAAATGCTCCCCCCATCCAGATCAAATGCTCCCCCCGTCCGGTCCAAATGCTAAAAGAGTCCGGGTCGATCGAAGGAATCCCCCGCGGAGCAGGTACGGAAGCCACTTACCTGCTCCGGACGGTCCGGAGCCCCCGGACGTCGGCCCGCTGACGCGGACGCCTGCTGGGGGGCGGCAGACGAGGGCGGCGGGGCACCGAGTCGGCGGGCGCCTGATATCGCTCTACCGGCCGCCTCACTCGCGAACTGCGGCAGTGGCGGCGGTACCGTGCGCTGACGCGGACGCAGTGTCACGGCGCCCCCGTCCCCAACGCCCCCGGCAACAGGACGCCGGGCGACAGGGCGGGCAATGTGGTCCGGGGCCCCGGTGTCGTCCGGGTCGACGTCCTCCGGTGGTGGTGGTGGTGGCGACGGAGAGGGGGACGTCGGCCGCTGCACGCGGCGCTTCCTGCGGGAGACGTTGCTGGAGGCCGGGGAGGATGGGGCGGGGGAGGAGGTGGTGGTGCTGGAGTCCCGGCGCCAGGTGCGGAGTGCCAGGAGAGGGTCCACCGAGGAGGACGATGACGAGGCGGCGTCCCCGTCTGGATCTGCAAGAGAGAAAGAAAATTGTCAAAATCGAAAACCAAGTTGTTATTGAAAAAAAAAAGTCAAAAAAAATATATTTATTACATACTAGCCAACCTTCGAAGAAAAAAAAAGATTCCACAAGAGGTATATAGGTTATTCACTAGCGACATATCTTCACAACAGAATTATTAATTGTGCTTTTAAATAACATGAATACTAAATTTAAAGTGAAATGGGGATTTTTGGCAAATGTAAGCTAATTGGTAGTGGCAAGAAAAACATACTGCAAAGGAAAAACCTAATAATAACTAGGGAACTTGCTTAAAGTTCTATACATTCCCCAGTCACTTCCAGAAAAGTAACTACCAAAATTTAATTTCTAAAATCCGAAAAAAAAATTCAATATATACTGAAAATAATAGACATATGAATTAGGTATAGGATAGCACATTTTAAAATAACTTCAATCTTTCAAAATAATTGAAATATTTTCAAGATGCAAAAAGATTGAAATCTGCTGCAGTTTTCGGCAAAGCACGTGCTTCGTTGAACATGCAATGTGGAAAGCTTCCAAAAAATTAATATTTGCTAAGTTATTAATTGGAAAAATTCTTTTTCCCTGATATTGGTAGACTAGAAAGGGGCGCCATCTATTAAGAAAGTGAAATCTTTTGATGATTGACTGAAAAAACGGGAGAAAATCGTAAAAAACAGGAAATCGGGAGAGGGAAGCAAAAAACGGGAATCTCCCGTTAAAAACAGTAGAATTGGCAAGTATGTTTATTCAATGTGAACAATTAAGTATAAATACACATGAGACAGTGAGAAGCAAAGGGATGCAAGTGGAAAAATTAAAATTTCGGAGATAACCAGTACACATGGTAGGTGAACCTAGTACCTCTCCAAGAGATGGTACTTGTAACCCTGGTAGTCAGGGGTTGGCAAGGTAAAAACCATGATTTTCACCGTCCTGGTGCGAAAATGTCCAAAACCATGTTTTTAGAAAAATTGCATTCTGTGATAAATCACCGAAAACAAAATAAAATGTATCAAAGTAATGTTTTATATTGAAAATTTATTCAACGGAGAACATTCAACTTATTTACGCAGCCGATTTTAATCTAGTTACATAGAAGTTGAATTCTTGATTAAATTTTCAACTAGTATGCATTAGTTTGTTATTATTATTTATTTATTTTTGCTAATCGTTGAAAATTTCAAATTGTACTTGTGAATCGTCTCCCCCCCCCCCCCCCCACAAACCATTTTTTTGGACTGTGCAAAAGACAGTGTTCAAAATATAGCGAAATGATCAACTTAAATGCAATAAATTACAATATTTTGTAGTTGCAGAACACTCTAAGAAATTTCACCGTTAGAATACGGTCAGTGACCGGCAGAAAATGGTCCGGTCACTGCCCGTAAAAATAATATTCTGCCCGTAATCTTTCATGACCGTAAAAATAATAGGTTTGCCCGTAATTTCCTCCCCGTAAAATAAAAGGGGAGTGACCGTAAATTGACAATGTGCCCGTGAAAATTATATTCCTTTTTCTACGGCCACTGCCCGTACATTGACTATGTGCCCGTAAAAGCTAGAATTTGTTTTCTACGCCCATTGACCGTAAATTGCTATTGTTCCCGTAAAAGCTAAAATTTATTTTCTAGTCCTATTGCCCGTAAATTGATATTGCTCCCGTAAAAGCTAGAATTTATTCTCTACGCCTATTGCCCGTAAATTGATATTACTTCCATAAAAGCTATAATTCGTTTTCTAGGATCACTGCCCGTAAATTGGCGTTATGCTCATAAAACTTTTCTATGGTCACTGCCTCCTGTAAATTAACATGATGTTCATAAAAAAATGTCATTCTTTATCGTCATTGCCCATAAATTATTAGGTGCTTTAAAACTTAGTTTATTGTCATATAAGAACCAAGTTATGAATAAAAGTTTTAAGAACACAATAAAATGCAAGTCATTTTTACAATTCAATAAACACGTAAAATAGGCTAACACTGTTAGTAATGCAGTTTGAGGACCCCAGTTGCCAGAATTATAAATATTCTATTAAATGATCTCTAAAAATGAGAATGCATGTTTAAGAGAGAGAAGTATAAAAAGAAATATAGAAAAAATCCCGTGAAATAAGGGAAACTTAACTGGAAAAAAAAAACAAAAAACAAATTCAGTAAAGCTTTTTTACTGTATGGATTATAGTAAAATACAACACTTAATATTTTATGTAAAATGCTTACATACACAATAATTTGTTTCATCGCTAAAACACATGTTACCAATATTGGCAACTAGTGTTTTTTTAATGGTTCGTCCATTGCCTTTACTTGTTTGCTAACCTCGTTCATTCAAAGAACATAGAACATTCAAAAAAGTTATATAAATTATTAAAAAACATATTTATACTCCATATTTAAAAAGTTATAAATTAATTAAATTATACATAAATTAAAAACTTGTGCAGTCGACTTCAAAAATAGACTGCATTTTTTACTTAGCTAGCATAAACTTGTGGATAAATTAATTTTTAAACACCATAAGTATCCATTAAAGGTAAGCATCTCGAAAACAATTTTATCGAGAGAAAGAATTTTAGCTCAAAAATTATTACCAAAAAAATATGTGAGCATGTCTACATAAGAAATAAGAAGAGACAATATCAAGAAGTGTCAGCAATGAAAACAAAGAGTTTAAAACATCAAACAGGTTTATTTTACACTAATTACAAGTTAAATAACAACATAATTACAAATAAACTTTTTCAGAAGAGAAATTATGGTCAAATTTTTCAAAACTTGGTTGAATCACTTTTTCCAAATCTTTATTCCTTTTGGATCCTTTAGTTCAGTAACTTATCCAAAATATTGCCCTAAAAAGAAATCACCATAAGGAAAATTAAGAATGATTTATTTTTCACACATTTAAAGCAGAGCAGCATTCTCACTAAATAGTAGAGACGTACCGAGTAGCACTTTGGCCGAGTAGCCGAGTACCGAGTACTCGGCCTTTTATTACTCGGCCGAGTACCGAGTTACCGAGTACTCGGCAGAGTTTCAAGTACCAATTATGTTTTAAGAAGAACCACTGACACACATGTGATGAATTTTGAACTTATTGGAATAGTAGTATAAACCTCCTTGTCCATATAATAGTTTTTAAAACTAAATTCCTGCTGAAATTTAATTACGCATTATATATATACAATTTTGTTTGTGTCAAAAATTTTACAAAAAAATAAAAATAATAAATTTTTTAAATTAAAAATAAATAAATAAAAGGTATGATTAATCAAGTTGGAATTAAAACAAATTACATTAAAATCCCTGTAATGCGGACACTAACAGGACAAATTTTTTTTCTGCAATATAGAGGTGTCCGCAGGACAGGGGTTTAATAATGTTATTTGCATTGGAACTGGGGAATTAAAAATTGTCCGCAAAGAGGGGTGTCCGTTAGGAAGGGTTTCACTGTATACCAATCAATTATAGTTCTAATCTGCCAAACATAAATAATTTTTAAAAGCAGATAAAACAAATGTGCAGGAACACTCCAGACCGCGTGTTTCTGCCCCCCCCCCCCCCCCCCCCCCCCCCCCCCCCCCGTTACAAGGAACGTCTTTTTCAGTGCATAACATGTGAGTTAAAGAATGTAAAGACATTCAACAAAAAAATATGACTTTTGTCGAATGCCTTTCAATCTACGAGCCCCCATTTTGTGCATTGAAAAAGGAATTCCTTGTAATGCCAAAACACGTGTCTGCAGAGTTCCTGCACTGTACTTTTAAGGTTGTTTTATTTTTTAAGCAAAGGTATTTTTACATTTTTTATAACTAATTTTTGTTCGTAGCAAAAATCCATTTTTAATATAAAAATTCCATATTTTCTATACTTACATTTCTTGCGTAATTTTTAATAAATAAGTTTTATTAACTTTGGGGACATTAAAATAAAGATTTATTCCATTGAAGCATTACAAACTTCATTATTCTCAAAATTTAAATTTGACTTATAAATTTTAATTGTAAATGATTGCAGAATATAATGCTTGCTCTTTTTTTTTTATAAATTTTAGTATCTGTCTTGGACAATATTTAATTTTTTGCAACTACTCGGTATTGGCCGAGTATCTGATCAGAATTTAGCCGAGTACCGAATACTCGGCAAATTGGCCGAGTAGGCCGGTACGGAGTAGTTACCGAGTACTCGGTACGTCTCTACTAAATAGTGAAAATCAAAATAAAGCATTTTAAAGCACCCTATTTTTTTTCACCCCTTTCCCTGGTTTCATAAGGTTTTCCTCCCTAATATGATGTTCAAAGGATTTTTACATAATTTCCAGGAATCCTAGGAAAAAGCACATGCATACATAGAAATATAAGCTATAATAAAATTAAACAAAAAATTAAGGCTAGATCAAAAGACATCGTAACTGCTAAAATGTATAAATCTTAAGCTTAATGCATAAAAGCTGGTAAACATGTAAATATCGAAAAAAAATTTTCATCAAATCAAACGAATGACAAAGAAAAGCATTTTTCCGACATCAATTCAAAATATGTGGTCTGTTTTGAAAAGAAAACAAAATGAGGTTATGAATATTTAGTGAACATCAATTTCAAAAAAAGAAAGAAAATCAATTGAAAACATAAACAATAATGATGATCATTAAGAGATATAATTAAACATAAAGCACTTTGGAGTCTTGCAAAGACCTCGGGGGAAACCTGCAACTGTAGTACAAGTATAAGGGGAAATTTCAGGGAAAAAACATTTTGGCATTTTTAGTGCCAATACTGGGCTATTTCCTGACGGGCATCTACAGTATGATAAACAGATATTGAAAACACCTTTTTTCAGAGCATAAGCATCTAAGCTTTTGGACCCCATACATAAGCATGGTAGCAGATTTTCTAATAGAGGGGCTAAGGGGGGCCACAAGGGATAAATAAAAATAAACTATTTTATTAGATAAATTTTCATTCATTTTCCCATACATAAATAAAATTTTTAAACAAATTTTATAAATAAAAACATAAAACATATTTGAATAAAACCACTTTTGTTTGCTATGGGAATAATATCGGAGTCCGAGTCCAGTCCTAAAGGATGCATTTGTACTGGTTTAATATTTGTATTTTTTTTCCAAGTTCGAAAAGAAAAGTAAAGACAGAAAACATGTTGCATTGTTGGAAGGAAAAAGAAACTCCGGGAATCTTCCAACTCCTTTACCCCAAAATAAGAGACAGCAAATTTATTGGTCAAAAATTTTTTAAGTACAAAGAAGCTAACCAATGTATGACTAACCAATTTTTAATGCTTGAAAGAACTGTCATGGAAAAATTAAGTTTTTTAAATCAATTTCAATTTTTTCCTCCATACATTCAGAAAAAACTAGTTTTAAATTTTAAACTTTAAATCTTTTTGGATTTCCTTTTTAACTGAAAACTTATTTCATGCTCAAGATCCATACAGATGTTCCAATAAGTGAAAATTTTCCCTTGTGTATGTCAGTTGATCGTTAAAAAAAGATCTATATTCGGTACTTGACCCAGTAGCAAGAACTTGGGTCGAGTACTCAGTAATCATCCTAAGTACTACTCAACTACACTAAATTACTGCAATCAATAGTAGGACAATGTTTTCAACCACACATGCACACTGGGTTTTAACATGCATACCCACCAACTTTGAAAAAGCTCTTCGTTTAAATTAGGGATACATTGAGTATGCAGTTGATTTTTGGTATACTGATGGCTATTTGGCACACAAAACCGAATACTTGGTTTGGCTGAATACCTTAATATTTAGTCAGCAATTGAATAGTAAATAACATAAATAGCTGACAATTAGTAGGCAAACAATTTTTTATACAATGAATGTATAGTAAGTACTCTAGTACAAACTTCCAACCTGTTATTTACTAATATTATCACATTTGGGTAATTCTTCAGAAAACTTAACTTTTGAATGCAAATATTTTTCAATCTCGAGACCTTTTGTTTCCTTTTTTTTCCCGTTCTTCCATGAAAGTGTTACCTACTAGAAGTAACCATAAACAATGGCCCAGCTAAGTTTTAATTATTTTACGCATAAATAAAAAATAAAATAATCCCTTGTTCGTAGAAATTTTTTTTAAAAAAAGAAAAAAAAACTTTTAGTATTTAAAAATTGAGGCCAATTTAATATCAAAGGAGTAGTTTTGTTAATTGTGCAATCAATCAGCTATTTTAATGATTAGTGGGAATATAATATTAAGTTCTCTTAATTAAAGTATGGTTTAATTAGTAGTTTCAAATACATGTAAAATACTACTAAAATGAACTAAACCACAATATTAAAAAGTTAAATATACTTAAACAATTATCATTTGAGGCACTTGTGAAAGGAATAATTAATAAATAAGTATATACTTTTAATTAAGTTATTAAGCAACATAAACAGCCACACAAGGTGTGTGACATGCCACGGAAATGAAATTCACACGTTGTGAACCAAAAATCAACTAAAATAAAACTTATTATTCAAAAATTGGTGGCAGTTTAAATCGATATATTTTTGATGAAATTAAAAATCATTGTTAAATGAATTGTTCCTAAAATTTTTTACTGTAAAAGGCATGTGACAGAAAAGTTACTTTTTGAAGAATGACCCATTTAAGGTGATTTTAGTGCAAGAGAAAACATTCAGATGTTACATTTAAGTTTCGTAGCTTTTCACTTTCTTTTATATCTTACGCCACATAAACATTTTTTTTTTACCGCTTATAAGTCATAAGTATGAAACTAAACTCAGTGGCGCAAAATTAGAGGCAATCCCACCGTGCCCATATCAATCTTCATGACAGAGGGCTGTGGGGTGCAAAGGCAGGTGTTCTAGTAAGGTGGTCAGCCGAACGTGGAACCTCCAGTGTTTAGTTTCCAAGCATGCTTGGTACTCATTTTATTGACCCACTTATGGGATGAAAGGTCGAATCAACTGTGCCCAACGGAGAATTAAACTCAAATCTGCAATGAGGAGGCACAAAGTGCCACTGGACTTCTTAGGTATGAAACACTAAGCAGAAAAAATCAATTTGTGAAACGTTTCTCGTCTCACAAATGTTTAAAAAAGGCAATTTATAACGTGCAAAGAAAACACTCAGAAATTAAATTTTGCAGCATTTTGATTTCAGAAGTTTTACCATTCAAAATATTATGTAATGCTTAAAACAAAATAATTAATCTACAGAAAATAGATAAGCATCCTCAATTCTGAATTGCCATAAAATAAAAATACAAAAATTACATTTTTTAGCCAAATATTCAGTCTTCAGTCAAATATTTGACTAGAATTCTAATAAAATATTCGCTCAAAAACATAATTGAACTATCAAATCATCCAAAAGAAATCAATAACCAAACTCTCGACAACAAACATTCTTTTATAACACTATTTAATTAAAACACTAAAGAAACAATCATTTAAAAAACACAAAGGTATCTGTTCCACAATAGTGGAGGCTCATCCCCTAAAAGACGGTGCCTCAAAGAAGGACATTCCTAAAAAAGACACCCTTACAGTAAATTTTATTAGCAGTCTACTTTTGGTTCTTTTCAATAGTAAATGAGTGTTACTGATATGATTAATATAATTCTTAGATTGCAAACATCGCAATTGGAAAACAAAATATCAAACATATCATACTATTTAGAACACGCTTAAAATGAATTTCTGCTAAGATAAACTACATTTCTGATCCCTGTCCTTTTGATTGTTAATGATTGATATTTGGATAAGATAAACTAAGGTGAAGGCCAATAGATTATAAAGGTCCCTTGGAGTTAGTTTTAATAAGGTTTGACTGTATTTTCAAAATAAATATGGAAATCTGTGCATCTTACATGCAACGATGGATACAAGGTGAGGGTCATAATTCTCTGCCGACATTATTATCCAATCACTTTGTGCTCAAATATACTTAATGAATAACCTGCAAACAATTGGAGTATTTTTTTTTTAAATTCACTTAATATTTTTTAAAGTAAAAATCTGGAATACAACTTCCTTTCATTGCTTTTAAAATTAATTAGTATTGTTTATGTCCCACAAGGTGCTTTATTTCTGGATAAGTTATTGCTTTAATTGACACCCAAGTATTTTCAGAATTTTTTATGCACCTTAAAAATATTCTTCAGCATGACCAGCCCTAAAATAGCAGTATCTAACCCCCTGATATCAACCTTTTCATCATTTATAAGTTGTACCACAAAAGATGGCTAATGCACTTCTTTTGTCGTAAGTAGGATCAGGCCCGGCATTTTAACTACTGTGAATGCGTTAGGCATTAGGATCGGCAATGGGGTTAAAACCAAGGATTCTGGGAGGAATTGAGCCCCTAAAACCTCCTAACTGGCAGCGCCCGTGCATACAAATACAAATAAATACAAATACAAATGTGACGACCAGCAACAGGCTCTGGGCCCAGCTAGGCTGGTCCTAGTCAATTAATTAGACCCCAATGAAGATCAATGGCCCTCTTAAAGCTATCCACCCCCTTGCTCATTACCGTCTCTTCCGGTAAGCTATTCCAAGTGCCCACGACCCTGCTAAAGTAGTAGTTTTTCCTGATTTCCAAGTTAGCCTGAGATTTAAATAGCTTAAAACAATGACCCCTTGTCCTGCTTTCCCCACAAAAATTTAATCCATTTACATCTTTCATTTTGATAAATTTAAATAACTGAATCATGTCCCCTCTGACTCTCCTTTGCTCCAGGCTATACATGTTAAGCCTATTAAGTCTGGTATCATAATCTAAATCTGAGAGTCCCCTTACTAATTTAGTTACCCTTCTTTGAACCCTTTCCAATACAAAAATATCTTTCTTCAGATAAGGCGACCAAAACTGAACAGCGTACTCCAAATGAGGTCTTACTAAACTCCTATATAAAGGCAGAAGAACTTTCTTAGATTTGTTTGAAATAGATCTATTGATAAACCCAAAAGCATTCTGTTGGCTTTGTTACTAGCAATACTGCACTGTTGACTAAACTTGAAGTCCTGATTTATTAAGATACCCAGATCCATAACATTTTCTGCCTGATTTATGACTGAACCCTGTAAATGATATCTCATACGCTTATTTCCATGACCTAAGTGTAGCACTTGACATTTCCCTACATTAACTGCCATACCCCATTTATCTGCCCACTTCGTAATATGATTTAAATCCTCTTGAAGCTGATTTACTTGTTCTTCATTTTCGACAATCCCCATAACTTTTACATCGTCAGCAAAACAATTCATGCTTCCAGAAATATTTTCATTGATGTCATTCATAAATATAATAAACAAAAGAGGCCCTAAAACTGATCCCTGAGGAACCCCACTTAAAACATCACTCCAATTAGAATGATTTCCTCTCACAACTACTCTTTGCTTCCTACCAGTAAGCCAATTTCTAACCCAAAGTAAAGTTTTTCCTCCTATTCCAATGTCAGCTAACTTGCTGAGAAGAGCAACATGCGGTACCTTGTCAAAAGCCTTTTGAAAATCAATATAAACAACATCCACACATTTTTTGTTATCTAAAGCTGAGGTAACCTTGTCGTAGAAATGCAATAAATTAGTAGTACAGGATTTACCTTTCCTGAAACCATACTGCAAACTAGTCAACAGACTATTAGTCTCTAAGAACTTCATGATCTTAATTTTGATCAAAGTTTCGAAAATCTTACAAATCACCGAAGTCAAACTTACAGGTCTATAATTCCCAGCAATACCTTTAGACCCCTTCTTGAAGAGTGGTGTTATGTTAGCCAGCTTCCAGTCCTCTGGCACCGTCCCCGAGTTATAAGAAGCATTGAAAATAATCAAAATAACATCCACTAATTCATCTGCACATTCAACTAAAATTTTTGGATAAATATTATCTGGTCCCGGAGCTTTAGTTGCTTTAATCTTTTTCAAATGAAATAAGACCTCAAATGAAATAAGACCCTAGTCATGCTCATCTTTTTTTCTTGGAAGAAAGGGAGGGGGGAAATCCCCCCCCCCCTCCAGTGACGAGCATGGATGGGTATGCAGTGGGACAGCCAGGGTTGAGATTTTAACTGTTGAAAGCTGCCCAAGTATCCTTGGTTGTAGCACATGTTGCCAATCCGAAATACAGTAGTTTATATACGTATAAGGCAAGGGGGCCCATATAGGGGTGAAGGGGGGCTAGAGCCCCCCCTTTTAGTACTTTTTTCCTTGCAAAAATGTAAAAACATTTCTTCTCCAGCCATTAATGAATAAATTATTAAAAATGTCAAATTTTAATGACTCTAATCTGTCCTGAAATCAGTTTCCATGGGGAAAACATACAGCTAAACCACAGGGAAAATATTTGAGTCCCCCCCCCCTGCAACTTTGCACATGGGCGCCCTGCCTATACAATACAATACAAATAGGACGTGTTCTCATACCTATACAATACAAATAGACTACCTAAGATTACAAAATGAAAAGTTCTGTTTTCGTGTCCAGTTCATCGGACATCACTCTGTGGCACAATTATACTGAACATTTTATATTCTTTTAAATTTATTATAAAATTTTATTATTTCATATCGATAACATTTAAATACAACAGCGACCAGAAATAAAAGCACTGAATACAAGTAACAAGTAGAAAAATTACAATCGTTAGTTTAAGAGCAAAGAAACTGATCGTCGCTCAATAGAGTTTAGAAAAACATTTCTTAAAATAAAATATTAATACATACCTCTAAATAAATTCCGATGAAACACTTCTTGATCCAGAAGTTATTTTTCATCCAATTGTGCAAAAACTTTAAAGCAAGGATTGTCTGGGTGAAAGAAAATTCAACTAAGTATATGGAACAAAATAAAAAATGGTAGGTATGATTATGCATCATTTATATAAAAAAAAATCCAGATTAAATAAAAAATTATTAAATAAAAACAAAAAACCCGACTGCGCAAAAACCAAAAAACTAAAAAGAAAAATGAAATTCTGATTCAAGAACCCCGTAAAGTTTGAATGAATGACATTTTCGAAAACGTTTTCGATTTCGGGTAGTTTTTCGAAATTGAAGATCGAAAAATTCAAAAATTTTGGCGATCTTTGATGACATTGGAGAGAGGGGGTTGAGGACTCTCCCCTGAAAAAATTTTGGAACTAAAGTCGTAAAAATACAGTTGGCGATTTTTTGTGATGAGTTTGGGGGGGGGAGGGGGGGGAGGTTTGGAGACCTTTTCCGGAAATTTTTCGAATTTACAAATTTAAATTTGCAAAGGTAAATTTAGGTTTGTGAATTCGGGGGGGGGGGGGGGATCACCCCAATTGCTCCCTCTGTGGATCCACCACTGCTCCTCCCCCACTTCAAGGACCTGCAACCATGACTCCTATAAACCTACCATTATGATTAAAACACATTCCAGTCAAAAACATTCATACCAGAACCAAATCATTCAAAAGAATAACATGAAACGCGCCTTTGACAACAAACATTCGATTATAACACTATTTGAAGGAAACACTTCAAAAAACAGCAGTACAACCAGGGGGAGCGTTCATGGATCTAGACCCAAATTGAAATGACCAAGAAAATTCAAAAATGAAAATATTTGTGTTTCGCATATAATTTCATTAGTCGTATATAAGAAAACTTGAAGTAAGCACGATTTAAACGTTTTTGAAAGTACTGCAATGAAAGAAGTATAATAGGTATTCGTTATTATGTATTGAACTCAGCAGTGACTAATTTTAAAAATGTATAAATGATAAAAACGTATACAAGAGAAACTTATAAACTGTGCTTCACTGTATAATACACAGAGTGGTCCGAAAGCGGGAGTAACCCTTTTTTAATTTTACTATGGTTGAATGTTTGCTGTAAAGTTCAGGCTCCGATCTGAGTACCTACAGTTCGTGGGGGGGGGGGGGGACACATCCTTAAGAGATCCACGGCCCAAGAAATTGAGGGAAAAAAAAGAAAAAAAAAACTAGTACTGAGACTTATTTACGTAAACAATATACACTGCTGGTCTAGGAGAGGACCCACTGAGTTTTTGCAAGGGGGCAAAAATTTATCGAGCTGGGCTTAACAGTTACTTTGAAGTCTTACGAACTTCAGTTGAACAAGATCCATGTTGCAACACAGCTGAATTCTGCACCATATTCCACTTAATTTGGGCGTTTGCATTTGGGCGTAACATTGCGTTTAAAATTCTGCTCCGAACCCGGCAAAACATCTGCAATAACATGGAGCAGAATTCCGCTGTGTTACGACGTAGATGGTGCTCTGCCGATTTTTACTACTTTCAAGACTGTAAAGTGACTGCGTAACGAACATAACACTGAATATACGATGGGGGAGGGGGGTCACCCCGTTTGAACCACTCTGTATTCTGTATATTAGACCCTTAAAGAAATGAAATCCTGGCTATGCAACCCCCAATAAAAAGTTATTTGATTTTATAAGTCACATGAACGACTCTCTAAAAAAGGCATACCCACAGTAAATTTCAATAGCACAATCTCACCACTTTAATCACCTCCTCCCCCCTCCCCCCAAAAAAAACCTATACACACCTATGCAAACACAGCCTAAATTTCCTACTAGAAAGACATGGCTTCTCGTCCGCTCAGATTGAGCAAATTCTTCTTACAGTAATTATTATACAAAATATTATATTTTAAGTTATGAATAGTTGTAAGTTATAGTAAAACATAGTATTATTATAGAAATTTACATTTAATTTATAAGTTTAGGCACATTGAACCAGAAACAATTCAGTAATTAATTAAGTGTTGAAAGTTGATAAGAAATACATGTTACACCACATTATTTTTGGTTTATAATAATTGTATGAATAACTGTTTAAAGATTTAGCTATAAAAAAAATGTATGAAACATGTTTTAAACATTTATAGCTGTGAAACTAATGAAAACAATGATGTCATTATTTATATTTTGTACTAAAAACGAATCTGTCGTTAATAGGTAGCCTAAAGCAATTTATTTTCAACTACGTACCTATGTTTTATTTCATTGGTTTAAATGTAACATTTGAGTTCATTAAAAACAATCTAAAAAATGTAACCAATTCCTATTAGTCATTGATCATGGTTATTTAAAACCAGGAATATAAAGCATGCAGAGAATTAGTAAATAATTCATTTTGTCCTCATGCACAACATCTTTAATTAATTACATTAATTTAGAAAAATACTGCAGAAATTTTTGAATGAAACTATGGAAATTAAAACACAGGGAGCATAATATGATATTCATTTGTGCGTTTATATCAATTCTAAATTTCAACGTTACAGCGAAGCTTCGGTACTCGCCATCAATCAATCAATGCTCACAAATTACTGTTATCAAAATAGCTAATAAAAAAAGAACAGCAGATTAAAATTACACTTAAACAATAGTATAGAAAAAAAAAACACTTACTTAATATTTTTGACTCCAGACATTGGAATCACATGGCGAGGGAAGACAACATTCTTTCTTTTTTTTCGACGCCTAGGAGCAATACTTAGATGAGAGCCTGGATGACAGAGTCTCTACTCTCCAATACGTATATATGGCCGATGCCCCTAAATTTACGGAAATTTTTTACAGTGTACACTACTCTACTCTTTTTAAAAAGTAGTGCGCTACACTACAAACTACTAAAAAATGTAGCACTACAGTAACGTCGTATCTTGTAGCGCACTACTTCCATTCACTAATCCCTAGCATTATTTGTAATGGCACGTAGCTAATTTTGATGCATTTTGTTACGCAAGTAAATGCAATGTCAGCAAATAATTTTAAAATACCAGCATGGAATTAAGGTTTTAGATTAGTAAGGTAGTGAACGTTAAACAAGTTTACTCACTTTCAACAACCACTTTCCTTTTTTCTTTCTGAACTAGAAAATGTGTAGCAAAATTACAACAATAAAGATAATTTAATCACAGTCGTAATTCGACTTGAGCTGATATTCTTGGTAACTTCAGAACGAGGAAGTAGTATAACTATGCAAATTATTATGCCATCAAGTATTAAGTCATATTATATTATTAGTACTGCATTTGTGGATGAAAACAAAATAGTAAGTAGTATAATAACTGTGCAGCAAATTACATGGTGCGGAGAAAGTTCCCACAATTTTATTAGATATTTCAATAGGCTGTAACTAACACATAATTCAACAAATCAACAAGTTAAAGCAATAAAAACTCTTTATTGAAACAGTAATAATAACATTAAACAAAAAAATTACAACAATTGTTCAAAATTGGCTCCTTGGTGTTCAATACATTTACGGAGTCGCAGTCTGAAATTGCCGACGATGCTCGCGCACTCATCCCCCGTTATCTCATTCCAGGCATTTTGGTCGGTTGTTTTCATTCCCTTGTGAGCACATTTTCACGCTCACTAACTCAATGAACTAACAAAGAACAAATGATTAAACCTCAAATACTTTTAATGCCAATAAACAATATGTGCCAAATAAATCGCCAACATACGATTTTAACGCCAAAAAAAAGTTTTAAACAAAACTGGGGGAACTTTCTCCGCACCCTGTATTATGCCATCAAGTATTAAGTCATATTATATAAATACTGCATTCCCAGCTAAAAAAAATCTGCTGAAAATCTTTTAAAAAAATCTACAGAAAATTTAAGCATATTTGGAACATGCTTTCTAAAGAAAATCTGCAGTTTTTATCTGTAGATTTTTTGCAGAAAGCGTGTTCCAAATATGCTCAAATTTTCTGCAGATTGTTTCTGCAGATTGTGTGAAGGAAGCTTGTTTCAAATATACAAATATTCTGCAGAAAATCTGTAGATAAACTGCAAAAAATGTACCCAGCAAATTAAAAATAGTAGATAAAAAATGAAATTAAAAATCCGAAAACATTTTTAATTTTAAGTTTCGACATTGTTTTAATAAAAATGAGTAAATTCACTAGAGTGGTGTTTCATGTTCGTTTAATAAAACATATAATTAAAACATCCTACTCCACCGAAATGAAAGTTTAAATTTTATTACTTTGGAGCTTATGCAAATTGAAATAATCAAACCAAATTTGTCACAAAAGTACATCGCTATGATTGTAAAATTAATATAAAGTTTAATGACGAAATAATAAGTAGAACTAATTGTAAGAATTAAAAACTTCGGGAAATTCCCCCAAATCGACCACGTGGTGGAAAGTAATTAAGTTAATTAAGCTGGTTATTATTGAGAAATCAATTTTTTTTTATTGATATTGACAGTGTAAATGTTCGCTCAAAATTTTAAGTCAATCAGTGAAAAGTAAAAATTGTAAAGATTAAAAACCTCCGATTTGGCATAACATTTTCAAACTAACCCTAATCTACTGATACACTTATTAAATAAAAGTTAATTTAATCAGATAATAGTTGTTGAATTTTAAAGTGTCAGAACCGGGGCATGAATCCAATATTGTTTCATGGGTTTCCAATGATGAAACTCGAAACTGCCCTAATTATTTGTTTCCGTGACGGAGCAAAAAAACAATACGCGACACCTGGTCGAGCGGTCATCTACTCTCGTAGCCCTGTGGCACCCGCACAGTGCGGGCCGGGGCCTCCGCGGACGGTAAGAGGATTGGCATTTGGTTCGTTTGTACGCCGTTCGAGAACATTATTTCAAGTCATATTTGTTCTTATTTAATTTCAATTTCAAATCCGTATCCGTCTTGAAATTGACATTTTTGAAAGCACTTTCAAACCATGTAATAACTTGCGTTATTCAAAACAAAGCTGAGAAAAAATATTTAACAAAATTAAAATTGTGAAAAAATATTAAAAGCAGGAACAATTAATGGAGACAAAAATTAATATTTTTAATCTGTTGAATTTGAATTTTTCCATTTATTAGTATGATTTTTTTACCTTACAAACACGTTTATCCACATATACCTACATTTTTTAAAGTAAATAAATAAATATTGTTGTATACAGCATGAGAATGAATTTCTTCTTGTTAAGAAACTAGTTTGTTTCACATTCATTGAAATAAAACTGCAATGAGAGAATGTTGTAAAACATTTTCTTGCAGAGGAAATGCAGACTAAAAATATCAGAAAACTGTAAGAGAATTTGTTGTGTAGATTTTCTGTAGATCTAATTGAAGAAAATTTACAGATTTTTTTTATCTTCACAACAACTGCAGAGAAAACTAAACAGAAAACTTTTTGTGTGGATTTTCTGCAGATTATATTGAAGACAAAATGCAGATTTTGTTTGTATCCTAAAAATCTGCAGAAATCTTGAAAAATACTTCAGAAAATCTGCAGCAAAAACTCTCTTGAAGATTATTTTTAGCTGGGTTTGTGGATGAAACCAAAATAAAATTGAGGCAAGTACCGCATATTTTAAATAAATAAAACCAATTATACTTCCAATTTAAGTTGAAGGCTACTGCATCTCTGTTCCGATGGAACACTGACGTAACTGCAAAACTAATTGAAAATGAGTTATTGTCGTTACTTGATCGTAAAGTGGGCAACTTATACGAAAGAACTCGGACAGATTTATTTTTCAACTTTTAGCCACTAGGGCAGTAACTTAACTATGTTTCATTGTATGAGGTCGAACGAGATTGTTTCATTTGGTTTTACTGTAAAATTACCCGTTTTGCAGTTGCGTCAGTGTTCCATCGGAATCGGAACAGCGATATATGATACTGTACACAAAAACGAGTCTCAGTCGCCGAATTTTAAAAAATAACATTTCATAAATAATAAAATAAACTATGCATTCCAAATACACACCGTTGATGTTTTTCTGCACTTGCAAGAGATTTTCCCATTTTCTGTGTTTATGAGAGCTCGAGAGCAGTTGTAATTTTTGCGAGAGAATCGGGGCTACAGTGGCTAGAATACCTAGTGTGCTGTTCGGTGCGAAAAAACTGAACCCGAAACTAAGCCATCCAGGAGTGGCGCTAGTATCGGTAGCTGTCAGTTTATCGGAGCGAAAGTAGAAGATTCATTTACTCCCTTACTTTTCGCATTTTTTCAGCACTAAAAGAAGATGCGGAAAATATTCCAATTTATTTATTTTTCTTTTAAAATCATTCAGTCATCTTTTTAATAGAAAAATTTGGAGCAATAAATAGATTGCTGTCGTTAAGATGCAGGGTTCCTGATAGAGCCAAGCCTGATCATCGGGGGGGGGGGGGGGCTAGGCCGCAGCCTTTTCTGGGGTCCTCATGTTGGCATGGCAAACCTTACTAATTTAGCCATTGGCGGAAACAACTTCAACCATTTGTTGGCATGGCAAACCTTACTAATTTAGCCATTGGCGGAAACAACTTCAACCATTTGTTGGCATGGCAAACCTTACTAATTTAGCCATTGGCGGAAACAACTTCAACCATTTGTTGGCATGGCAAACCTTACTAATTTAGCCATTGGCGGAAACAGCTTCAACCATTTGTTGGCATGGCAAACCTTACTAATTTAGCTATTGGCGGAAACAACTTCAACCATTTGTTGGCATGGCAAACCTTACTAATTTAGCCATTGGCGGAAACAACTTCAACCATTTGTTGGCATGGCAAACCTTACTAATTTAGCCATTGGCGGAAACAACTTCAACCATTTGGAGGTATTTATGCCAGGGCTTAGTTTGCCCTGGATAGCGCGTAAGAATCGCGCACTTATAGGAAATCTGACCCGAAAAATATTTTGATGCGGGACTTTCTCGCGATCTTTTCACCCCCTGTTAAATTGAGAAATAAGTTTTTTTAAAAAAATCTCTCAATTTTCGAATATCTCTCTAATTTCAGCAGAGGGCGAGTTTGAGGGTGAACAGAAAACACCTTACAGTGGTTTTTATTCATAAATTTTATTTCAGTTCAAAAGTCTGGTAATTTGATGTTAGAACAGTCAGCAATAAGAAAGGTTGGCTGACAAAATTTTTCATCCGTAGATAATTTTTTTTCTTTCTTGCGTGCGAGAATGGGCGATCTTTAGGAAGTGGTCTTTTTTATACTTCAAACGATAATTAATTCGGCAAGCTTTGAAATTTTGAAAGGACCACATCGGGATGTAAAATGGATCATTCCCGTGAAATTAATACTTCTTCTTCATTTATCACATGCCGAAAATTCCGTTCGATTAAGGTATCAGAGAAGTGTAGTTGACAGACTACGCACATTTCATTCAGAGAGTTGTCTGCTGAATACACTTTTCCCTTTCGCTCTCATCAGACGGAATACGAAACAATGAAGGTTTAGTTTCACTCTTTTAGTATCCGGTATTACCAAGATGGCACAAAACAGTGCCTTTGTCCAATAGCGTACCTACGGGGTTTGGCGCCTATGGCGAACTTCAGAAATTCGCCCCCCCCCCCACAAGGGGGCCCCGATGGGAAGTCACTGAAGGGCACTGTGACTTCCCAAAAACTTTTTTTTTTGGGGGGGGGGGGGACATTCGCCGAATTCATTTGATAAATCAGGAGACACAACTTCAAATTTTTTCCTTTTTTTTTTCAAATTGTTTTCAATGATGCCCAATGTTCCTTCGCAGTAGATGTTATGTATATGTGTGCATGCTCGAATTTTATCATTCGGTACAGTTGGGATTTCATTCAGCAAAATGAGAATTTTTCCCTCCCAAAAAATTTTAGTTCTTCCCACATCATTTCACATAAATTTAATAAAACCAATACTATTAGCAATGCGTTAATAAATACAAGTTATGTACGTTCTTGAGCCAAATGCGAATCAACATTGTTCGTTCCGTTTATAGCGCAATGTATCTATTATTTTTCAAAACACCTTTAACTTTGAATAGAGTTTGTTTCAAACCAGAAACCACTAGGAGAATGTACAATAAACATAATTTACACATTTACTAAAAGAAAGAAAAAATCCTTAATTAAAAAAAAATAAATAAAATAAAAATCCAAGCATTTAAAAAATGCTATTATATTTATTAAGCAAAAAAAAAAAAAAAAACATGACTAATCTGAAATTGACTAAAAAGCACGACCATTTACATGCAGGCAAAATAAAAGTACTAAATACATATTCGCTAATTAAGGCCTCCCAATATTTTGTTCAAATAAGACTTTTTATGCTTATATTATCTCTTACAATAGGACTTAGCCTAAGAAAAACAATACACTTCAAACTATTCACTACAAAATATCGCCCCTCCCCGAAAAAAAAAAAATAGAACGGAATCATTCAGCATAGAACACCCTCCACCATCGCTCCCAGTTAAGGAAATTGTGTGAATAAGTCTATCTAACTTAATGAATCGGAATAGAATTTCACGAGAGGGGTAAAATTCCCTTATTATTATTATTATTATTATCAGAATTAAGGATTGTTTCATTTTCCCCTCTAGCTCTTTCGCCAGTTTTTTTTTTGTAAAAGTATTTTTCTACTTGTATGGTCAATTTTTTTAAAAAAATTCCAAAACAAACCTGTTTTTCTTTTTTTTTTTTAAATATTAGTCGAAATACCCCCCCCCCCTCTAGCTGCTGCACCCTTGGGGAGAGCCACTCCTGTCAACCCCTTGGTACGCTTCTGCCTTTGGCGATAATTCCTTGACATTTCTATCAACTGGTTCGTTTACATCATATTATCATAAAACTAGATAGGCTTGGTTTCGAGTGCAAAAAAAAAAAAAAAACAATAGCGAACAACATCCATTCTAGCCACTGTTAAACCACTGAAGTTTACCTCGCTGTTGGATAGAGCGCCATCTAGTGGTAGGCTCGGTTTCGAGTACAGAAAAAACGTCGCAGAACAACGGCGAACGGCCCACTATCCCTTCTAGCCACTGTATCGGGGCTGGAGAAGATTGCAATGTTACACTCATGGAGACTATACGCTAAGGAGATAAATCTCCGCTTCCGAATTGTGGCAACAAAATTTCACTTTTCTAGAGGGCGCTGCTGCCACATTTTAGACTATTTCCAAGAGAACGTAGGTGATTTTAGTGTAAATTTGAAAATTTAATTTCCGCCAGGAAAAATTGAAAACGGTGAAAATAAAAATTAAGCTTTGGCATATGATAACTATGCATACTGAAGATTAATATATCATGCCTGAGAAAGCCGTTAAAAGCTTATATATTTAGAGAGAAATGTTTCTTTAATGCATCAACGGACCTGTGTCGTCTGCTACGCATTTGCATATCGTACGGCTTCGTCAGAGCACCTTTAAAAGAACCTTTCGCGTGATTTCTTTTTTTGTTGAGACACTAGAAAAAAAAAACTACTGCTTATTTATTTGCAGGAATTAAACCATAATCGTCTTCTGGGGCTGTTATGAATTTTAAGAGGAAAACCGAGAAAAATAAGCAATGAGCAGCGATTAAAGTTCACAGTTGATTCCTCGCAAAACTAAGCATAACTCGCTGATATGTTTTACCCCCCTTTCATTTATGAATGACGTCGCCGAGATTTTAATCTATTAATTTATATTTTGACTCTATTTATTTTCCGTTCAATCTTTTTTTATTTTTCGTTTCATTTTAATGAAATAAAGGCTGTAATATTAATATCACACATAAAAACCATGATAAAATCTAACAAAGTAAATGCATAATTTATACTTATTGAATAATAAGGATCGAGCTCCCCCCCCTCCTCCTGTTTTTAAGTATAGCTTTCTGCAGTTTTAAAATTGTTTGAAAAATAATAATCTGGCTACTAAAATAAAATTCATATTTCTAGTTTCCAATCCTCTAGTTTTGATTCAATTTCATTTCACGTCAGTTGCGAATCCGGGGGGGGGGGAGATGCATTCTCCTTTAAGTGACTAAGGTTAACCTAATAAAGGGAGTTATGTTTTGAAATATTTTTTCTACACCTCCTAGTTCTCAAAATTGACACCTTTGACCACGGGCTATCCCAGGGTAACATATGGAAGGGGGTCATGTCTTTCATTTACGCAATCAGGGGGCATTTGTGTATGAATTTTGCTGTTATTCTCTATGATAGTCTCCCCCCCCCCCCTTGAAGTATTCTGTAAGACTGGCCTAAAGGAGGCATTTTTCTAAATTTCAATCATCTAATTATGTTTGGTGGACGGGGTTCTGTGTAATACCAAACTTATGCGAAAGAAATATTTTTCTTGTGTGAAGTCAGTGAAAAAGGGAGAGGTGGACACAAGGGGCGGGGGGCGCTGCCATTGAAGTATTTATAGTGGGTTTCTGATCTCTTTTTTGGGGGGGGGGCTCTCGTTTTGGGATGGGGGATGATGCTCGGTAACATTTGAGGGAGATGCAGCATCACCATTAGGAGGAATGTGGATCCCGGTCTCTGTGAGCTCTAATTTTCATTCCAGGGTCCTACATACCGAACACTATTTGTGGCTTAACCAGTTGGGTGGGACCCTGAAGACGGCTCTGATTTTCAGATCCAGACCCCCCAGAGTTATCATTTCGCTCGGAGGACTTGGTGACTACAAGCATATCCCCGTCTTAAAAATACACACACACACCACTGCCCAGGAGGAGGGACCTGCTCGAGGCCCCTGAACCATAGGATATTGATGCCGCCGTTCAAAAAGAGGGACGGCAGAGTTTTGATCTGTGCTGGATGCCACTTGCGTCTTAAAAAGGTAGAGAAAAGGCGATAATGTCCGCTATGAAGAAAGTCGAATCACACAGGGCGAACCCGGATATTCAAATTTTGGACCTCCTGCAAAAAATTACCAAAGATTCTTACCACCCACTGGATTGGGCCGCGGTTCCTTCGGTGCTATACGGCCCGCTGCAGGGACAAGAGCTATCTGTAGAAACAAGAAACCCTACGAGTAGGGTACTATTGCAACTCATGATTGCAAAAAACATGATTTGAATTCAAGATGTCAGAAGGCAAATTATAATTTTATTGTTATTCACTTAACTCGTGAACAGGGCCGATCCTAGAGTGTCGGCCACCCGTGTGCAAAGATCAAATGTGTCACCCGTCTAGAGCATCTTGCAATTTTTGACTAGTTTTTAACATGCTTATCCATCTTCCTTCAAGTTTTTGTGTCGAGTTCAAAGGAAAATACCAGAAAAAGGATGAATTTATGAGAAGTAAGAAAAGTTAATTCTAACAAGGTACTCTTTTGGTATAGTCAAGTCTAGTGGTTGGAAGTAGTGCGCTACAAGTAGCGACGCTACTGTAGTAGCTACATTTTTTAGTAGTTTGTAGTGTAGCGCACTACTTTTGAAAAAAAGTAGTGTAGCGAGTAGTTCAAAAAAAAAAAAGGACTTAGTAGCGATTTCAAGAAACTACTTTTAAATAAGTTTCGAAAAAAAAAGAGGTTTCAAACAAATCTGACTGATGCAAGTCTTAAGCGAGTAAAAGTTGCACCAATCAGATTCGTAACACTCTGAAAAATACGAGCTGACCTCAGACATATTATTTTGACGCTGTAAGTTTTTTCTGTTTGACGCCATTAGATTGTTTGGCATTGAAATGTTCCCATTTTCTCACTATTCGCCTTGAATAGAGCATTCATAGAAAGAAAAGAATAAGCGATAATTGCCAATTTAGTACAACGTTTGTGCTTTCTGGCAGCAGAAAATGTCCTGTGGATGAACATTTTAAAATGTTTTAGGCCCTGACCGGTTAGCAATAAATATTACAGTCTTATAGAAATGTATGATAACGGATTTTTTCCCGTTTCATGCATATTTTGCCAGTCAAGCAAAAAGCTTTCGGTATCAATGTCATCCCCATATACAGTCGAATATCAACTTATGCGAAGGTATAAAATAAAATAATACGGTACGTATAGTATGTAGCAATAATTAAGTGCAGCATTACAATAGTACTGTAAAATAGATGCAGTAATTATTAGATGAAATTAGATAAAATGCAGTAATTATATTCGATGCATTTTTAGTTGTTCAAGCATTTCAAAGATCTTTAAATTTCTATAGTTGTCAGAAACATTCTATTTTTCCTTTCATTTTCAAACTTTAGATAAACAGTCCACTTATGTGAAATTATATTTCATCAACGTCATATTTAGAATGAAAAATATACGAAATATTCTCTCATGGGAGAAACTTGTTGTGACCACCTACAACTAAGTGTAGCTATGGTCTTTCTCTTCTCGTGCTGTTTTCCTCATTCAGTATTGCAATCCACCTGCTTTGAATTCCTTTCTACTGTCTCTCTTGTCAAAGTCTGAAATGCGTACTTTTCAGAACTTATCTACTCGCTCCCTCCATTCTCCAGGTGTCATGCCTGGTCAAATCTCTACTCAGAGTCCGAAGTTCCTATGACAAACATTTCCAGATGTCTTCATAATTTTACTGAACATTTTTCAATTGCAAAGAAATATTTGATCCAGTCTGCGCAGCTCGAAAAGTCGTCATAATCAGAGTTGCACAAAAAAACTGTCGTAAAATCTAGAGTCACTTAACATTGAAATTATATGGCATAAGTTTGAAACTTTGAAAAAGTGATGTGAAATCCGGGTGTCGCGATAATGAGGTTTTACATTTGATACATTCAAAAATTATTGCTAGCCGTAAAAAGGCATTTTAATCTGTCTTCGGTGACATGAGAGGAAGAACAAGAGGAGAGGAGGCTGTTTTCCTCAAAAAAATTTAGAAGTAAGTTGACGCATGATAAAGGATTTTAATTAATCTTCGGTTGTGCTAGGTTGCAAGCAGAAAAGAGTGGGGAATATTCAAGCAAACTTGTGCACTCACTTTCTATTTTTCTCAAACAATGCTATGCTATTGGAAATTCGGGAATTACTTTGCTTGGACAAAACATTTAAAAATCAGCATACTTATTCGACTTCTAAAAAGTTATATCGTTAAGAATTCTTGAGGAATTTTGCTTAACTCATAGAGCTATGTGTGGTCTGTGTGTGGCCGCCCCTTGCTCTCGGCCGGCCCGCGTGCAGTCCATGAGCTGCACATCTGCTAGGATTAACCCTGCTCGTCAATGTAAAACATAATTTAAATTCAAAATGTCAAAATTCAAATTACCGTATTACAGTAGCAGGCATGCTGGAAAAATAAAGTGTGGTTGTCAAACATGCAAGGAATTTCAGATTTTCTTGCATGCCGGATAATCCGTGGAGTCTTACAATACTTGCGATCTCTTAAGTGAGCAATATTATACAACCTTTGACCAGTGGCGCAGCCAGAAAATTTTTCTGGGAGGGGTTTTTAAAATCAAAAATTGTTGCTTTCTTTATCATTCATTTACAATGCGTAATCAAGGGCGCCCATATAGGGGGGTAGGGGGGGCTCAACCCCCCCCCCTTAGAAATGAGAATTTCCTTGCTTTTAGTGCTTTTTTCTTTGCAAAAATGTATAAAAATTTCTTTTCCAGCCATTAATGACTAATATGAGCCAATCATGAATAAGTTATAAAAAAATGTCAAATTTTAACATCTTTAATCTGTACTAAAATCAGTTTCCATGGGGAAAATATTCTGCTAAATCATGGGGAAAATTTTTGAGCCCCCCCCTTAAAATTTTGCATATGGGTGCCCTTGTGCGTAATTATTCAATATCAAAGAATTTCCACAGATTAGTAATTATTCATTCTAAGTAACTTCTTAAAAACAATTAATAATTCGTATTGATATCACTATGAAACGAAGAAAGTGGGAAAAGCACAGAATATTTATTATTAGTTTTACTTTAATCTTATATTCATTTTTTGCGTGTTTTTCGCGAGATCACTTAAAAGCTTTTCCTAAAATACATTCATGTATTTTTGAATGTCAAATGCTAGCTAATAACGGTTTCGATCTTTCGATGAGAATTGGTTAAGAGCTTCAGAAAATCGGTTGCGGTAGGCTTCCTCTCACTAGATGTCCCTAAAAAGGAGTTGTGCAGAGATGGAAGTGCTGAGGGACCATGATACCCTGTAGAGCTTTATTGACACCATTTTAGCTATCTTATACCAAGGGGGACATGGGGTGCTTATCATGAAATACAACTTTTATATTTAAGAATTGAAAAGTAATTTCTGACTGCTTCCCGATTATTAAAAACAGTAAAATATTTTGTTGAAACCTATTCCGCTTGGAAAAGTTCAAATACTCTGCTTTTTCCCTTGATCTTAATGGAGGAAATGAATGTGCTTGTGTTCTGGGAGGGGTTTTAACCCCAAAACCCCTCCCGTGACTGCGCCACTGCCTTTGACAGGAACTTACGACCAATAACGTTAATTAATTGAAAGTGCTGTTAGTTTCTTATAGTTAATGTAATTATATTTTTCAACACATTAAAACACTGTCTCAGTTGCCATTTTTTCATATTGTCTCTCCCCCTTCCCCCCTACAGTAAATTGGTCATTTGCTTGCATGCTTCACCTCATAAGAACTTGTCGTAATGAATTTTTATGAAAAACAAATTTACTTGAAGAGCACCAGATATAATGATTTCTATTGAAGTGCTGAATACAGGAACAATGTGCTGTAAGTTCACATTGAATATAACCATATGATGCCCTAATTTTGACCCTTTGTGTGGTTAAAAGAGGAATTTGATAAAATTAGGGACCAATGGATACCGGTATAAACAGCAGGTTTATTATACATGTGTCTTTTTTTATATGTATATTTTAATAATTAAATGGAACATAAGCATATACATAGTGTACCAGATTTACGTGTTAACTGATTTTTCTTTCGTTGAGATAAAAAGAAATATATAGAAAGAACATATTAAAGGTTTGCATATGAAATTTCAGTTTATTTAAAAAAATCCTAAGCAAAAGTTTGTGGCGATTCACTTAGGAGTTGGACAAATTGCTTCAGAATTTTTATAACAGGGCAAGTTAAATTATTTTCTTTGATTTTACAATTAAAAAAAAAAGAAAATAGTAGCATTTAGGTCAGATGTTTTATATGCTTTTGTAATTACTCACTCTGGGTCTCAATAAATATGGTTAAATTTTCCCTTTTAATTTGAGCTACTTTCAGCTTAATTTCTCATAGTGCAATCCGACACGAAGCAATAATCATGAACCATATTATAAAATGAAATGCAATCGGAATGCAACTAGAAACAGATGCAGTGAAAAAACTAAATTTCTTTTCATCACGAAGGTAAAAAAATGTTCCTAAGTCCTGAATACAATCAATAAAAGAACCATTAATCTTTGCATGAAGAAAGGTCTGAAATCAGATTTGTTTACACTGTAATATGGAAACCGGAAATGTTGCCATTAAAGCCGGAAACCCGATCTCTTTATAAATCGACGACAGCGCTCATGGTGAGAAAGTGAAATTTTTGAGCCGTTTTCAGGTGTTGCCATTCGTAGGAGATTTCTCTCCTTCTTATATCTCCATGGTTACACTTCAATTCAAACTGGGGAAATTGCGATCGGCCGTGTTTCACTTGAATCCTTGTGAAGCAGGAAAAATTGGGCTAGGTCGGGATGACTATAAGCGGGAACTTGAGGGCTTATAATAAGCAGAAATAAGGGCTTAGAGTTCACGAACGAAAGGCGTTTTCATTGACAGAAATGTTTTCCTATCGTCACTGAGGGCGAAAAATAGGTCTTTCCTTCGTCAAAAAGGTAAGAGAAATAAATGATTAGGCTTTATTTTGTTATTTCATTCAAATGCATATGCTTTTTGTTTTAGAATACGCGTGAATAAAAAGAAACACGTCGGGACATGATTTAGATCAGGGATTCCCAACTTTTTTTGAGCCCATCGCCCCTCTGCTGACTAACGCCTATCTACAACCCCCCTCCCCTCCTCAATCTTAGTGGCGTTGCAATTTCCATTTTTGGACCACAACTTCAAAATTTTTCGTGTATTTCGGAATTCCCCATGCATTTTCCAAAAACGTTTCCTAGTATTTCGGAATAATTTTTCTGTGATTTTTTTTTTTAAATATAAATGTTAACTATAATGCTTCATACCATATCAGTTTTAATTCCTTCATATCTAACAGCAATAAAGCTGTTAAAAAAGCAATTGAAAAAGTCATTCGCGGATTTTTATTCTTATTTATTTATTTATTTATTTATTTTTTTTGTGAATTTCTAATGACAAGCATGATTAACAGCATAACCTATGCAGAGATGCAAATTATTAAAAATTTATGAAATAATGTAGTAATCCTAATCACAAAATAAGTAAAAGTTCAATTTCTTTGGCCGTCGGGGAAAAGGAGGGAAGTATTTTCTCAAAATGGGATTGTTTGTTAAACAACCTCAAACCTCAGTTTTTCTCAATATTTTTCACGTAAAATTATCAACAAATAGTATTTTTAATGCAGAACATTAAAAAGAAAAAATGTTGTATCGAACTTGACCGAACTTACCTCTCTCTTTTCTACCCTGCTCTTTTTTCTTTCGGAATTCACTCTTTGCCAAGTTAATTTTTCTAACGAACGAAGTGTACCGAAAAGTACCAACAGAGAAATTGATGAATTTTGAATATAACACCAAATCCCCCAGCTGGAACTATTCGGGTTGAGTCTTTTCTTGCCCTCTTCCAGTTCATCACAAATGTAAGTATTTAATCAAAATCAATACCGTAAACTGGGGCTGCTTGGACACGAAATTTCATATTTTTTGTGAGTTTTACGCTAATTTTTTGGTTAAACCCATAATGTGCACTGAAAACCTTGTTTTTACCACTTTTCAGACGTTCTGCTACCACCTTAAGGCTTTTTTAAACAACAAATTTAACTCTTTATTTTTTTTTCTATTTTGAAAATTTGGGTTCAAGTAGCCACGCGCTGGGGCTACTTGATCTCACTCAGCGAAAAAGCTGTAAAACAGCTGGTGGTATCAAGAAGGACCAATGATTTTGAGAGAAAATTCAAAACATTCATTCTTAGTTCAGTCATCTGGTAGTTTTACCTGGAAAGTTTTCCGAGAGTTTTGGAAATTGGTAATTTTATAGATTTTGATGTGCTCTTTTCGAACTTTCACTCTGCCACCTCGTATCTTTGCCGCTCGCGCCGCCATATTGAAAAAAATGGTGTCTAAAAGCGGTATTTTGAGGATATCTCCGTTCTGACTTATTTTACGATAAAAATATATTTTACAAAATTAAACTAGAGAAAATTTCCTACAATTTATGTCATGATTTTTTTATTTTTTTTTTGTAAAATAAATATTTTCGACGTACGAGCGCCGTAAAGTATTGTTTAACACGCGTTATCGCAGAATAAGTCGTCCCCACACTAGTTTGAGGTTTAGTTATCGTAACACATCGAGGAAACGCAGAGTTTAATTAATAAGCATATAGTACAAACACAATTCAATTGATTTACAAGTTAATTTACTAACTGCATAAAAAGTGACAATCCACAAACTAAATTTTTTTTGTGGTATAAATGAGCGACGGAAAATTTCGACCGGTAGAACTCAATAAAATATTTTAGTCTGCATCATCAGTATACTACGTAATTGTTATAGGCGAAGATGTAGATCTTATTCTTTTGACAGCTCTATCTAAGCGATCAAACATATATATATGCTCAAACCAGGAAAGGGAAAAATTTCGCAACAAATCTATACAACTGACAGTATACGACAGTAAGGCAGCCGCAGATCATATTTCATTCTTGCATGCCTTTAGTGGCTGAGGCACAACATGTGCCCTTTTCAATCAAGGAAAAACGAAATTTATTAATGTACTTCGAAAAAATCCAAATTTAAGCAAGTCTAATAAAGCATTCAAAAATCCAAATGCTGATCCAGAGATCATTGCTAAAGCTGAAAACACTTTCTTCTTGACTTATATAGTGAAGTGAAAAGTTAAAAAAAAAAGCAAGAAAAACATGACTTTAAAACATGACTTTGCAAAATCCGCATATAAAAGTAAATTTAATATTTCGTCGCTACCTCCAACAGAAACAGCAGGTCCTATCACCAACGATCCTATCACCATATTCAGCAGTGGTGTGGGAATGAAAAAAAACCCCAGAACTGTGTGTGTAGGGATGAAAGAGAAATAAGAATTGGTTATATTAATTTATCTGTTATGACGCTTGAATCCCCAGCTCCATTATTCTTACTTATACTTATTTCTTGCAAATGCAAAAAATTGTCAAAAAGCCTGTGGATGCAGAAAAGCCGAGTTAAAATGCTCCGTTATGTGTACTAATTGTACAGGTGGTAATTGTGAGAATTTGCAAAGCTCATCACATGATAGCGGTGAAGAGGAAGAAACAGAGACGGTTTTCGACAAACGAATGATGCAATAGAAAACGAAGAAGCTCATGATGAATTTGATGCTCCCATCGCAGATGATACCGCAGAAATTACATGACGTCTCAACAGGGGGCGGATACAGGATTTCATTTTAGGGGGGGGGGGGGGTCATGCTCAAGAAAGTCGTCTTACGTACAAAAAAGTTCTTCTACGAACAACACCCCTCCTTCCGTAAAAGCTCTTCAAATATGCTTACAAAAATCATCGAAATCAGTAATAATCATTTTAAAAGTTTTCAATTATAATAATATCAGTTTTAGAATGTAAGCCGAAAATTTTCAGAAATGACAACTCAGTTTTAGGAAATTTCTGATCACAAAATCCCTGGTTGATTAAATATTTGTATAGTACTAAACACATATCCATTTTAGATTATAAATTTGCATGATACTCGACACATCCATCTTGTATGCAGAAAAATAACATCACTTAAAATAATAGTAAAACAACGTTTAAAATAGAAGTAAAACATGCGGCGAAAATCCAATCGAAAAAGTTAAATATTCTATAAAATATAATTCGGACTTGATAAATTACTGACCGACTGATTAATTCCAATTTTGAATATTGGAGGTTGACGAAGACGTCTCAGTCTCAGAGTCTGATACAGGAACTCCAGATGGGCTTTGGGTTCATCAGTTTTTTCAACAGTCCAAAAAAAAGAGACTACACTGCTTTGTCACCCGCGCTTCAGTGTTTTTGTAATAGGTCAGGGGTTCCCAAAGTGGGTGCCGCAGGGAGGGGCGAGGACTGCTGCAAGCTGTCCACATTTTCAATATGCGTGTATAATTTAAATAGATTAGGATGCCGTAAAAAATTGTAATTCGTCGAAGAATGCCGTGATTCGGAATAAATTGGGAACCCCTATTATATGTAGTTTTTTTCTAACGAACGAGTTTCCGTCTACTACGGCGGGTTAGTTTACGAGACCCTTGGTATGAGGTTTAGCGATAACACGACACTCGAATTTTACATTTCCTGCACGATACTGAATCCAAAACACTGATTTAAACTAATTAACAATTTACAGCACATTTAAAAATAAACTCAGCACAGCTAAAAACGAAACCATCTAAAAATTACAACAGAAAGAAATTATAATCTACACACTTAAAGGTTTTATCAATTGAAGCGATGCCTGTAACTTTGGATACAAATTTAACCATACAACGAATTCAATCAACTATCGTTGATTAAATTTGTTGCAAAAAAAAAGCGATCGGGCATCAGACACTTCTTTGTTGCTTTTCATTATACTGGCTCCTGAACACAGCGCCGCAGATTGTCTCAAGAAAAGCTATTTTACTGTCTACATATTTTAAATACATATATTATAAATGACAGGAAATACCCCCTTCCCCCCCCCAAAAAAAAATCGAAAACTATTTACTGTTTCTTATTATGTGATTTCCGTCCGGCTTTTCTTTTTTTCAAGCAGTCATGTTTACTACTACTTTCAACCTCAAAACAGATTACAAAGTATTGTCACAGATTTTGATAAGGGGGGGGGGGGGGGGGGTCATGACCCCGAAGATCCCCCATCCTTGTATGCATTTTTTACGGTATCGATCAAGTTGTTTTACTTTTTCGTGCAAACATTCAAATACTGTAGCAGGTTGCGGGGGGGGGGGACCCCATGACCCCCCTTGTATCCGCCACTGCGTCTCAATCAATACTGAAGACGATGAACCGGTGTAACTTCTGGTCTATCAAAAACATCTACGCGAAAATGTTGTTAAATAACACTTTTCGGCGCTCGTACGCCCAAATTATTTATTTTGCAAAAAGAAAAAATGTTATGATATAAATTGTAGGAAATTTTGTCTTGTTTAATTTTGTATGTGAATTAATATATATAATGCATAAATTAATGTTGTATATGATTTTTTGTCGCAAAATAAGTCAGAAAGGAGATATCCTCAAAATACCGCTTTTAGACGCCATTTTTTTCAATATGGCCGAGCGGCAAAGATACGAGGTGGCAAAGTGGAAATTCGAAAAGAGCACATCAAAATCTATAAAATATCCGATTTTCAAAACTCATGGAAAACTTTCCAGGTAACCCCCTTTTTTCCGACCAAATGACTGGACTATCTAGTGAGCAAACTATAATAATGGCAAATTATTTACATAAACTATACCTACTCTTCCTCGCTACAAATACTACAAGATGCCCAGACTTGTTTTGTGAGCGATCTTTTAATTTCCTTTTTCGAGTTGATATACTTAAGTCAAAATGAACTGATGCCACTTTCTAAGATTTTCTCCGGAATTAATTGAATCTGGACACAATTGTAATTTTTCCTCTTAATAATCCGCATATTTCCTACTTTAATTTTCGGACCCTTTTTATATCCAGATCTGCAAGTTATCGGTTAAAAGTAGTAGCTCACCTCTTTATTTTAAAAGATTACAAACCTTACTTAGCATAATTTAGTGATGAAATGTGGTCTGGGGCTGCTTGAACGCTGAATTCAAGTAGCCCCATTTTGAGGCAACCAGTACACTTTAACTAACTTATATTAGTTACTAAACACTGTTAGTTTTATGTTAACATTCTATTTCTTAATAAAATATCTCTACCTTGATGATATCAGATGTTTCCATGAACTTGCATGTGTTTGCAGACACAAAAAACAACTGTTTAGACAACTTGCAATCATAACCTCAATCCAAAAAAGGTGGGCGATAGTAAAAACTTTTGTTTCATGCTCCAGCCTCTGCCTACTACTGCTACCTGTCATGGAGAAGGTTTTTCAAGTCTATACATTGAGTTTTATAGGACCAGGACGGACTTAAAACACTTTTTTCTCACGGGTTCAAGTAGCCCCAGTTTACGGTACCAAAATAGATTTCTGATTATTTATTTTACAGTGTGCGAAAAATTCATTATTAATTATATTTGTTATTGAACACTGAATTCTATTACATGATTATTACATTTCATATATCAGAAAATCTCCCTCCCCACCACTAGGGTGATGGTACACCCATAAAACGCTATGAAGCACGCCCCTCCCCCTAAAAAAGCTAACCCCTGAAAATGTCAGTGGCACGTTCTGCAATGTGATGTGACCCCCCCCCCCGTCTTCTCCCCATATGTACATTGCATATTAATAACATAGCATTTAAAAAATGATCAATGACTGTAGGGGACCAAGCTTGAAATAATTTTACTTTGTATTTCGGCATGTAAGTGCAGCTGTTCTATTTTTGCCACTGGCTCATTCCTTCTAACTAGACTGTCCTATATTAAACTAGTATATCCACAAAGGAAATGTTATTCACGGACAGGGACGTGGACAGAAATTTTAAGGCCCGTCACAAATTGTTTTTACGGGTCCCCCCTTCCTTATTTTTCACGCCTACGTCTCGACACGTATTTCAACCCTCATTTTAAAAATCTCGGGACCCCCAGGCTAACAAGTGTCCCTTCTCCCCCTCAGTGCACGCCCCTGTATACGGAACAACTAATATTAAGCAATCTTTTACTGTTAACTACATTTCAGAATGAATAAGCAGATGAATATAATTGTATAAAAAGGGGTGCCCACCTAGGGGACAGGGGGGGGGCCATGGCGCAGACTGTGCCATTGAAATTTTTAGGGGGGTGTTTTGAGGGATATTTTTCTCATTTGGGAGGGGGTCTCCACAATATTAAGGTAGTGCGCCCTTGCCCTTAGGGCGGTGGGCACCCCAGGCATAACATGGTGCGTATTAATCGATAACTGGGATATTTTCTAATGGTATAAATATTTTAAATGAATGAATAAATAATAATTAATGATAAATAATACTGGCACATTTTTTAAAATGCATGTTACAACACTAGAAAAAAATTGCATTACCATATTTTCAACGCATTAAACAAGAATCGAAGTATGTACTGCATATCCAAACCGTTTTTGAGTAATTCAGAAAAACTTTTCTGCGACTGCTTTTAAAATATAAATCCTAACTTTTCTGTTGCGTAATTTATCAGGAGAAAAAATAGTACATAGGTACACTGCGCACATAGATACGTAGAATAACCTTAAAGTAGTTCGATGAATCCAAAAACAGTTACAACTGGAACACCATCAAATGCATATCAACAAAAAATATAAATTTATACAATAACATTTTTTAAACTGTTCATTAATACTTACAAGTGAACATCAACGGAATAAAATCTAAGTGTCTCCATTTCAGCTAGATAAATGTAATCCAAAAGATTTCGTTTTATAAAGTATGAACACGGATGTTGGAACTATTCCCGCATGAACACACAATCATGGCCGCACTGGAAATTGTTAAGAAGCTAAGCATTATTGACTAACGTAATTGCGATCAAAGCCAGTCCGAAATGCAAAGGCGTAAAAATAGTTTCGACTCATCTCTCTCCAGACATGAAATAACAAGCAATCCCATGCTAAACAGCGGCTCTGACTGCAGCAACCATATAGACAAAAAGAAAAAATACTTTCTCGTTATTTCCTCGCACAGTGGTTCGAAACGACGAAAAAGCGGAAACAATTCAATGACTTTGAATATTCTCAAAAAATGCTTTGGAAAATTGTTAAAATTGTTGCATGGTAATATTTATCTCCATGCTTGCTGATCGTATTCACTGTGAAACCCCGATTTTACGTCCCTGGAATCTACGTTTTCCCCACATTTTACGTTTTTTATCATCAGGTCCCAGTTTTCCGTACACTAATAATATTAATTTAACCCGGATGGAAAGTTTGTTATTTATGAATTTCCCGCATTTTACGTTTTTCCTTGGCAGTTAAAAAAATAGAAAAAATGTTTTAAAATTAAGAAAAGTGTTTCCCTCTGTGCATTTTTAAACATAATCCACTCTGTTGAAAGTTAATCCATGAAAACAGAAACGCGTCTGCTCCATCCGTAGCTGACCTTATTGACTTTTCGGCCGCCAATGAAGATGAACAAGAAGAGGAAACACAACTCGTTTCTTCTTTCAATACTGCATTTAAAAGCTTAATAATAGTGAAAAACTGTTTTCTTTATCATAAAGACCAGAAAAAAGAACTTTGCAAAGTGTTCCAATCCTGGAAGATGCTGTATTTACTTTGGATTCAATGACTCAACGCCCGAATTCGTTACTTAATGTGTTAGAATAATCTAAAGTGGTGTGTATAATAATGTTCTTTTCGTAAAATATTGTATTTTTACATTTTATAAGAGTCATCGTAGCAACTTTTATTACTATTTTTGTTTCCTTATCTGATTTTTGGTTTTTATACATTTCCCGTATTTTACGTTTTCCCATATTTTATGTTTTTGGATTTGAATTGACGTTTTCTCAATTTTATGTACTTTATGTTTGATTCAGGCCTCTGAGAAACGTGAAATCGGGGTTTCTGTGCAGTTCAAATTCATTTCTGTTTTTAGTGAAAAATATAAATTAAATCTGTCGTATGCCACACGCATGCATTGCATGTTTATTGTAATTGATACCCTCGAACAATATTTTCTGGCAATGTTGACAAACTGAGAACAGCTTTATACTAGAATGATTTCGAAAAGGAAATCAGAAATTTCAAACGTTTAATGATTTTCTAATTTCATTGTTTTGTGAACAGAATGGTTATTTAACTTTTTATATAGAATTCTGTATGAGTTTTAAAAATTTCTTTCTCAAATGTACCTTCTTTAAAGCCAAACGGGTCCGAAAATTGTTATTTTCAGGTTACTACTGCATTGCTTGTAGAATAATGCTCCGCATTAAGCCATAACAACGTAAATCTGTTTTAAAAAATCCTCTATATTTATTGATGAATGTTTCAAAAGCCCCCAACTTTCGGAAACAGTAAACAAACGTTTTTAGGATCTCCTGAAAAGTAGTGAAACTGTGACATACGTTAGTCTGGAGCATGTCAAATTGGATGACCAATTTATTTGATAAAAAAGCAATTTACGCTCGTCATATCGCTACAAGTTATTTTCTAACTTATTATATTTGTATTCGTAAATAGCGAAAATCAAACAAAAACATTTGTCACGACTGCAGTCGCAGGTAGTCGCAGCTAAAATGTTGTTGTTTATTTACAGGAAGGATTAAACTATTGATATATGTAAATTTTAGCCCACCGGAAGCCGCCGATAAAAGTATATTCCACAATACTTTTCAGTATATTTTTAAGAAAATAATGTATTTTTATTTCACGTAGGTTTCAATTTCGATGAATTTTTAATTTTTTTTTTAATTTCATTATACGGATCCGCCACTTTCTTGGAACCTAACTAATTTAATTGCTCGCGAACAATTGTACTTGGAACATTAAATTTTGATGTAAATATGATCTCTTAGTGTGTTTAATCGTCTCATAGCAGAAAAGCATCTTTCGAAGCTCGGGGACGCGAAATGTGAAATTTCATTATACGGATCCGCCACTTTCTTGGAACCTAACTAATTTAATTGCTCGCGAACAATTGTACTTGGAACATTAAATTTTGATGGAAATATGATCTCTTAGTGTGTTTAATCGTCTCATAGCAGAAAAGCATCTTTCGAAGCTCGGGGACGCGAAATGTGAAATTTCATTATACGGATCCGCCACTTTCTTGGAACCTAACTAATTTAATTGCTCGCGAACAATTGTACTTGGAACATTAAATTTTGATGGAAATATGATCTCTTAGTGTGTTTAATCGTCTCATAGCAGAAACGCATCTTTCGAAGCTCGGGGACGCGAAATGTGAAATTTCATTATACGGATCCGCCACTTTCTTGGAACCTAACTAATTTAATTGCTCGCGAACAATTGTACTTGGAACATTAAATTTTGATGTAAATATGATCTCTTAGTGTGTTTAATCGTCTCATAGCAGAAAAGCATCTTTCGAAGCTCGGGGACGCGAAATGTGAAATTTCATTATACGGATCCGCCACTTTCTTGGAACCTAACTAATTTAATTGCTCGCGAACAATTGTACTTGGAACATTAAATTTTGATGGAAATATGATCTCTTAGTGTGTTTAATCGTCTCATAGCAGAAAAGCATCTTTCGAAGCTCGGGGACGCGAAATGTGAAATTTCATTATACGGATCCGCCACTTTCTTGGAACCCAACTAATTTAATTGCTCGCGAACAATTGTACTTGGAACATTAAATTTTGATGTAAATATGATCTCTTAGTGTGTTTAATCGTCTCATAGCAGAAAAGCATCTTTCGAAGCTCGGGGACGCGAAATGTGAAATTTCATTATACGGATCCGCCACTTTCTTGGAACCTAACTAATTTAATTGCTCGCGAACAATTGTACTTGGAACATTAAATTTTGATGGAAATATGATCTCTTAGTGTGTTTAATCGTCTCATAGCAGAAACGCATCTTTCGAAGCTCGGGGACGCGAAATGTGAAATTTCATTATACGGATCCGCCACTTTCTTGGAACCTAACTAATTTAATTGCTCGCGAACAATTGTACTTGGAACATTAAATTTTGATGGAAATATGATCTCTTAGTGTGTTTAATCGTCTCATAGCAGAAAAGCATCTTTCGAAGCTCGGGGACGCGAAATGTGAAATTTCATTATACGGATCCGCGACTTTCTTGGAACCTAACTAATTTAATTGCTCGCGAACAATTGTACTTGGAACATTAAATTTTGATGTAAATATGATCTCTTAGTGTGTTTAATCGTCTCATAGCAGAAAAGCATCTTTCGAAGCTCGGGGACGCGAAATGTGAAATTTCATTATACGGATCCGCCACTTTCTTGGAACCTAACTAATTTAATTGCTCGCGAACAATTGTACTTGGAACATTAAATTTTGATGGAAATATGATCTCTTAGTGTGTTTAATCGTCTCATAGCAGAAAAGCATCTTTCGAAGCTCGGGGACGCGAAATGTGAAATTTCATTATACGGATCCGCCACTTTCTTGGAACCTAACTAATTTAATTGCTCGCGAACAATTGTACTTGGAACATTAAATTTTGATGGAAATATGATCTCTTAGTGTGTTTAATCGTCTCATAGCAGAAAAGCATCTTTCGAAGCTCGGGGACGCGAAATGTGAAATTTCATTATACGGATCCGCCACTTTCTTGGAACCTAACTAATTTAATTGCTCGCGAACAATTGTACTTGGAACATTAAATTTTGATGGAAATATGATCTCTTAGTGTGTTTAATCGTCTCATAGCAGAAAAGCATCTTTCGAAGCTCGGGGACGCGAAATGTGAAATTTCATTATACGGATCCGCCACTTTCTTGGAACCCAACTAATTTAATTGCTCGCGAACAATTGTACTTGGAACATTAAATTTTGATGTAAATATGATCTCTTAGTGTGTTTAATCGTCTCATAGCAGAAAAGCATCTTTCGAAGCTCGGGGACGCGAAATGTGAAATTTCATTATACGGATCCGCCACTTTCTTGGAACCTAACTAATTTAATTGCTCGCGAACAATTGTACTTGGAACATTAAATTTTGATGTAAATATGATCTCTTAGTGTGTTTAATCGTCTCATAGCAGAAAAGCATCTTTCGAAGCTCGGGGACGCGAAATGTGAAATTTCATTATACGGATCCGCCACTTTCTTGGAACCCAACTAATTTAATTGCTCGCGAACAATTGTACTTGGAAAATTAAATTTTGATGGAAATATGATCTCTTAGTGTGTTTAATCGTCTCATAGCAGAAAAGCATCTTTCGAAGCTCGGGGACGCGAAATGTGAAATTTCATTATACGGATCCGCCACTTTCTTGGAACCTAACTAATTTAATTGCTCGCGAACAATTGTACTTGGAACATTAAATTTTGATGGAAATATGATCTCTTAGTATGTTTAATCGTCTCATAGCAGAAAAGCCTCTTTCGAAGCTCGGGGTCACTGTCACGGGGACGCGAAATGTGAAATTTCATTATACGGATCCGCCACTTTCTTGGAACCTAACTAATTTAATTGCTCGCGAACAATTGTACTTGGAACATTAAATTTTGATGGAAATATGATCTCTTAGTATGTTTAATCGTCTCATAGCAGAAACGCCTCTTTCGAAGCTCGGGGTCACTGTCACGGGGACGCGAAATGTGAAATTTCATTATACGGATCCGCCACTTTCTTGGAACCTAACTAATTTAATTGCTCGCGAACAATTGTACTTGGAACATTAAATTTTGATGGAAATATGATCTCTTAGTGTGTTTAATCGTCTCATAGCAGAAACGCATCTTTCGAAGCTCGGGATCACTGTCACGGGGACGCGAAATGTGAAATTTCATTATACGGATCCGCGACTTTCTTGGAACCTAACTAATTTAATTGCTCGCGAACAATTGTACTTGGAACATTAAATTTTGATGTAAATATGATCTCTTAGTATGTTTAATCGTCTCATAGCAGAAACGCCTCTTTCGAAGCTCGGGGTCACTGTCACGGGGACGCGAAATGTGAAATTTCATTATACGGATCCGCCACTTTCTTGGAACCTAACTAATTTAATTGCTCGCGAACAATTGTACTTGGAACATTAAATTTTGATGGAAATATGATCTCTTAGTATGTTTAATCGTCTCATAGCAGAAACGCCTCTTTCGAAGCTCGGGGTCACTGTCACGGGGACGCGAAATGTGAAATTTCATTATACGGATCCGCCACTTTCTTGGAACCTAACTAATTTAATTGCTCGCGAACAATTGTACTTGGAACATTAAATTTTGATGGAAATATGATCTCTTAGTGTGTTTAATCGTCTCATAGCAGAAAAGCATCTTTCGAAGCTCGGGGACGCGAAATGTGAAATTTCATTATACGGATCCGCCACTTTCTTGGAACCTAACTAATTTCATTGCTCGCGAACAATGGTACTTGGAACATTAAATTTTGATGGAAATTAGATCTCTTAGTGTGTTTAATCGTCTCATAGCAGAAAAGCATCTTTCGAAGCTCGGGGACGCGAAATGTGAAATTTCATTATACGGATCCGCCACTTTCTTGGAACCTAACTAATTTAATTGCTCGCGAACAATTGTACTTGGAACATTAAATTTTGATGTAAATATGATCTCTTAGTGTGTTTAATCGTCTCATAGCAGAAAAGCATCTTTCGAAGCTCGGGGTCACTGTCACGGGGACGCGAAATGTGAAATTTCATTATACGGATCCGCCACTTTCTTGGAACCTAACTAATTTAATTGCTCGCGAACAATTGTACTTGGAACATTAAATTTTGATGGAAATATGATCTCTTAGTGTGTTTAATCGTCTCATAGCAGAAACGCCTCTTTCGAAGCTCGGGATCACTGTCACGGGGACGCGAAATGTGAAATTTCATTATACGGATCCGCCACTTTCTTGGAACCTAACTAATTTAATTGCTCGCGAACAATTGTACTTGGAACATTAAATTTTGATGGAAATATGATCTCTTAGTGTGTTTAATCGTCTCATAGCAGAAAAGCCTCTTTCGAAGCTCGGGGACGCGAACAATTGTACTTGGAACATTAAATTTTGATGGAAATATGATCTCTTAGTATGTTTAATCGTCTCATAGCAGAAACGCCTCTTTCGAAGCTCGGGGTCACTGTCACGGGGACGCGAAATGTGAAATTTCATTATACGGATCCGCCACTTTCTTGGAACCTAACTAATTTAATTGCTCGCGAACAATTGTACTTGGAACATTAAATTTTGATGGAAATATGATCTCTTAGTGTGTTTAATCGTCTCATAGCAGAAACGCCTCTTTCGAAGCTCGGGGTCACTGTCACGGGGACGCGAAATGTGAAATTTCATTATACGGATCCGCCACTTTCTTGGAACCTAACTAATTTAATTGCTCGCGAACAATTGTACTTGGAACATTAAATTTTGATGGAAATATGATCTCTTAGTGTGTTTAATCGTCTCATAGCAGAAACGCCTCTTTCGAAGCTCTCATAGCAGAAACGCATCTTTCGAAGCTCGGGGACGCGAAATGTGAAATTTCATTATACGGATCCGCCACTTTCTTGGAACCTAACTAATTTCATTGCTCGCGAACAATGGTACTTGGGAAATTAGATCTCTTAGTGTGTTTAATCGTCTCATAGCAGAAAAGCATCTTTCGAAGCTCGGGGACGCGAAATGTGAAATTTCATTATACGGATCCGCGACTTTCTTGGAACCTAACTGATTTAATTGCTCGCGAACAATTGTACTTGGAACATTAAATTTTGATGTAAATATGATCTCTTAGTGTGTTTAATCGTCTCATGTCGGGGACGCGAAATGTGAAATTTCATTATACGGATCCGCCACTTTCTTGGAACCTAACTAATTTCATTGCTCGCGAACAATGGGGATCTCTTAGTGTGTTTAATCGTCTCATAGCAGAAAAGCATCTTTCGAACGGGGACGCGAAATGTGAAATTTCATTATACGGATCCGCCACTTTCTTGGAACCTAACTAATTTAATTGCTCGCGAACAATTGTACTTGGAACATTAAATTTTGATGGAAATATGATCTCTTAGTGTGTTTAATCGTCTCATAGCAGAAACGCCTCTTTCGAAGCTCGGGGTCACTGTCACGGGGACGCGAAATGTGAAATTTCATTATACGGATCCGCCACTTTCTTGGAACCTAACTAATTTAATTGCTCGCGAACAATTGTACTTGGAACATTAAATTTTGATGGAAATATGATCTCTTAGTATGTTTAATCGTCTCATAGCAGAAACGCCTCTTTCGAAGCTCGGGGTCACTGTCACGGGGACGCGAAATGTGGGGACGCGAAATGTGAAATTTCATTATACGGATCCGCCACTTTCTTGGAACCTAACTAATTTAATTGCTCGCGAACAATTGTACTTGGAACATTAAATTTTGATGGAAATATGATCTCTTAGTGTGTTTAATCGTCTCATAGCAGAAACGCCTCTTTCGAAGCTCGGGATCACTGTCACGGGGACGCGAAATGTGAAATTTCATTATACGGATCCGCCACTTTCTTGGAACCTAACTAATTTAATTGCTCGCGAACAATTGTACTTGGAACATTAAATTTTGATGTAAATATGATCTCTTAGTGTGTTTAATCGTCTCATAGCAGAAAAGCCTCTTTCGAAGCTCGGGGATCACTGTCACGGGGACGCGAAATGTGAAATTTCATTATACGGATCCGCCACTTTCTTGGAACCTAACTAATTTAATTGCTCGCGAACAATTGTACTTGGAACATTAAATTTTGATGGAAATATGATCTCTTAGTGTGTTTAATCGTCTCATAGCAGAAACGCCTCTTTCGAAGCTCGGGGTCACTGTCACGGGGACGCGAAATGTGAAATTTCATTATACGGATCCGCCACTTTCTTGGAACCTAACTAATTTAATTGCTCGCGAACAATTGTACTTGGAACATTAAATTTTGATGGAAATATGATCTCTTAGTGTGTTTAATCGTCTCATAGCAGAAACGCCTCTTTCGAAGCTCGGGGTCACTGTCACGGGGACGCGAAATGTGAAATTTCATTATACGGATCCGCCACTTTCTTGGAACCTAACTAATTTAATTGCTCGCGAACAATTGTACTTGGAACATTAAATTTTGATGGAAATATGATCTCTTAGTG
Source organism: Uloborus diversus (assembly GCF_026930045.1). Classification (NCBI taxonomy): domain Eukaryota; kingdom Metazoa; phylum Arthropoda; class Arachnida; order Araneae; family Uloboridae; genus Uloborus; species Uloborus diversus. The sequence continues at coordinate 106,144 of NW_026558833.1, forward strand.
TGTTTAATCGTCTCATAGCAGAAACGCCTCTTTCGAAGCTCGGGGTCACTGTCACGGGGACGCGAAATGTGAAATTTCATTATACGGATCCGCCACTTTCTTGGAACCTAACTAATTTAATTGCTCGCGAACAATTGTACTTGGAACATTAAATTTTGATGGAAATATGATCTCTTAGTGTGTTTAATCGTCTCATAGCAGAAACGCCTCTTTCGAAGCTCGGGGTCACTGTCACGGGGACGCGAAATGTGAAATTTCATTATACGGATCCGCCACTTTCTTGGAACCTAACTAATTTAATTGCTCGCGAACAATTGTACTTGGAACATTAAATTTTGATGGAAATATGATCTCTTAGTGTGTTTAATCGTCTCATAGCAGAAAAGCTCTTTCGAAGCTCGGGGTCACTGTCACGGGGACGCGAAATGTGAAATTTCATTATACGGATCCGCCACTTTCTTGGAACCTAACTAATTTAATTGCTCGCGAACAATTGTACTTGGAACATTAAATTTTGATGGAAATATGATCTCTTAGTATGTTTAATCGTCTCATAGCAGAAACGCCTCTTTCGAAGCTCGGGGTCACTGTCACGGGGACGCGAAATGTGAAATTTCATTATACGGATCCGCCACTTTCTTGGAACCTAACTAATTTAATTGCTCGCGAACAATTGTACTTGGAACATTAAATTTTGATGGAAATATGATCTCTTAGTATGTTTAATCGTCTCATAGCAGAAACGCCTCTTTCGAAGCTCGGGGTCACTGTCACGGGGACGCGAAATGTGAAATTTCATTATACGGATCCGCCACTTTCTTGGAACCTAACTAATTTAATTGCTCGCGAACAATTGTACTTGGAACATTAAATTTTGATGGAAATATGATCTCTTAGTGTGTTTAATCGTCTCATAGCAGAAACGCCTCTTTCGAAGCTCGGGGTCACTGTCGAAGCTCTTAGTATGTTTTAATCGGGGTCACTGTCACGGGGACGCGAAATGTGAAATTTCATTATACGGATCCGCCACTTTCTTGGAACCTAACTAATTTAATTGCTCGCGAACAATTGTACTTGGAACATTAAATTTTGATGGAAATATGATCTCTTAGTGTGTTTAATCGTCTCATAGCAGAAACGCCTCTTTCGAAGCTCGGGGTCACTGTCACGGGGACGCGAAATGTGAAATTTCATTATACGGATCCGCCACTTTCTTGGAACCTAACTAATTTAATTGCTCGCGAACAATTGTACTTGGAACATTAAATTTTGATGGAAATATGATCTCTTAGTGTGTTTAATCGTCTCATAGCAGAAACGCCTCTTTCGAAGCTCGGGGTCACTGTCACGGGGACGCGAAATGTGAAATTTCATTATACGGATCCGCCACTTTCTTGGAACCTAACTAATTTAATTGCTCGCGAACAATTGTACTTGGAACATTAAATTTTGATGGAAATATGATCTCTTAGTGTGTTTAATCGTCTCATAGCAGAAACGCCTCTTTCGAAGCTCGGGGTCACTGTCACGGGGACGCGAAATGTGAAATTTCATTATACGGATCCGCCACTTTCTTGGAACCTAACTAATTTAATTGCTCGCGAACAATTGTACTTGGAACATTAAATTTTGATGGAAATATGATCTCTTAGTGTGTTTAATCGTCTCATAGCAGAAACGCCTCTTTCGAAGCTCGGGGTCACTGTCACGGGGACGCGAAATGTGAAATTTCATTATACGGATCCGCCACTTTCTTGGAACCTAACTAATTTAATTGCTCGCGAACAATTGTACTTGGAACATTAAATTTTGATGGAAATATGATCTCTTAGTGTGTTTAATCGTCTCATAGCAGAAACGCCTCTTTCGAAGCTCGGGGTCACTGTCACGGGGACGCGAAATGTGAAATTTCATTATACGGATCCGCCACTTTCTTGGAACCTAACTAATTTAATTGCTCGCGAACAATTGTACTTGGAACATTAAATTTTGATGGAAATATGATCTCTTAGTGTGTTTAATCGTCTCATAGCAGAAACGCCTCTTTCGAAGCTCGGGGTCACTGTCACGGGGACGCGAAATGTGAAATTTCATTATACGGATCCGCCACTTTCTTGGAACCTAACTAATTTAATTGCTCGCGAACAATTGTACTTGGAACATTAAATTTTGATGAAATATGATCTCTTAGTGTGTTTAATCGTCTCATAGCAGAAACGCCTCTTTCGAAGCTCGGGGATCACTGCACGGGGGACGCGAAATGTGAAATTTCATTATACGGATCCGCCACTTTCCTAACTAATTTAATTGCTCGCGAACAATTGTACTTGGAACATTAAATTTTGATAGAAATATGATCTCTATGTGTGTTTAATCGTCTCATAGCAGAAACGCCTCTTTCGAAGCTCGGGGTCACTGTCACGGGGACGCGAAATGTGAAATTTCATTATACGGATCCGCCACTTTCTTGGAACCTAACTAATTTAATTGCTCGCGAACAATTGTACTTGGAACATTAAATTTTGATGGAAATATGATCTCTTAGTATGTTTAATCGTCTCATAGCAGAAACGCCTCTTTCGAAGCTCGGGGTCACTGTCACGGGGACGCGAAATGTGAAATTTCATTATACGGATCCGCCACTTTCTTGGAACCTAACTAATTTAATTGCTCGCGAACAATTGTACTTGGAACATTAAATTTTGATGGAAATATGATCTCTTAGTGTGTTTAATCGTCTCATAGCAGAAACGCTTGGAATCTTTCGAATTGCTCATTAAATTTTGATGGGGTCTTAGTGTGTTTAATCGTCTCTCGGGGACGCGAAATGTGAAATTTCATTATACGGATCCGCCACTTTCTTGGAACCTAACTAATTTAATTGCTCGCGAACAATTGTACTTGGAACATTAAATTTTGATGGAAATATGATCTCTTAGTGTGTTTAATCGTCTCATAGCAGAAACGCCTCTTTCGAAGCTCGGGGTCACTGTCACGGGGACGCGAAATGTGAAATTTCATTATACGGATCCGCCACTTTCTTGGAACCTAACTAATTTAATTGCTCGCGAACAATTGTACTTGGAACATTAAATTTTGATGGAAATATGATCTCTTAGTGTGTTTAATCGTCTCATAGCAGAAAAGCATCTTTCGAAGCTCGGGGTCACTGTCACGGGGACGCGAAATGTGAAATTTCATTATACGGATCCGCCACTTTCTTGGAACCTAACTAATTTAATTGCTCGCGAACAATTGTACTTGGAACATTAAATTTTGATGGAAATATGATCTCTTAGTGTGTTTAATCGTCTCATAGCAGAAACGCATCTTTCGAAGCTCGGGGTCACTGTCACGGGGACGCGAAATGTGAAATTTCATTATACGGATCCGCCACTTTCTTGGAACCTAACTAATTTAATTGCTCGCGAACAATTGTACTTGGAACATTAAATTTTGATGGAAATATGATCTCTTAGTGTGTTTAATCGTCTCATAGCAGAAACGCCTCTTTCGAAGCTCGGGGTCACTGTCACGGGGACGCGAAATGTGAAATTTCATTATACGGATCCGCCACTTTCTTGGAACCTAACTAATTTAATTGCTCGCGAACAATTGTACTTGGAACATTAAATTTTGATGGAAATATGATCTCTATGTGTGTTTAATCGTCTCATAGCAGAAACGCCTCTTTCGAAGCTCGGGGTCACTGTCACGGGGACGCGAAATGTGAAATTTCATTATACGGATCCGCCACTTTCTTGGAACCTAACTAATTTAATTGCTCGCGAACAATTGTACTTGGAACATTAAATTTTGATGGAAATATGATCTCTATGTATGTTTAATCGTCTCATAGCAGAAACGCCTCTTTCGAAGCTCGGGGTCACTGTCACGGGGACGCGAAATGTGAAATTTCATTATACGGATCCGCCACTTTCTTGGAACCTAACTAATTTAATTGCTCGCGAACAATTGTACTTGGAACATTAAATTTTGATGGAAATATGATCTCTATAGTATGTTTAATCGTCTCATAGCAGAAACGCCTCTTTCGAAGCTCGGGGTCACTGTCACGGGGACGCGAAATGTGAAATTTCATTATACGGATCCGCCACTTTCTTGGAACCTAACTAATTTAATTGCTCGCGAACAATTGTACTTGGAACATTAAATTTTGATGGAAATATGATCTCTTAGTATGTTTAATCGTCTCATAGCAGAAACGCCTCTTTCGAAGCTCGGGGTCACTGTCACGGGGACGCGAAATGTGAAATTTCATTATACGGATCCGCCACTTTCTTGGAACCTAACTTGGAACCTAACTAATTTAATTGCTCGCGAACAATTGTACTTGGAACATTAAATTTTGATGGAAATATGATCTCTTAGTGTGTTTAATCGTCTCATAGCAGAAACGCCTCTTTCGAAGCTCGGGGTCACTGTCACGGGGACGCGAAATGTGAAATTTCATTATACGGATCCGCCACTTTCTTGGAACCTAACTAATTTAATTGCTCGCGAACAATTGTACTTGGAACATTAAATTTTGATGGAAATATGATCTCTATGTGTGTTTAATCGTCTCATAGCAGAAACGCCTCTTTCGAAGCTCGGGGTCACTGTCACGGGGACGCGAAATGTGAAATTTCATTATACGGATCCGCCACTTTCTTGGAACCATAACTAATTTAATTGCTCGCGAACAATTGTACTTGGAACATTAAATTTTGATGGAAATATGATCTCTTAGTGTGTTTAATCGTCTCATAGCAGAAACGCCTCTTTCGAAGCTCGGGGTCACTGTCACGGGGACGCGAAATGTGAAATTTCATTATACGGATCCGCCACTTTCTTGGAACCTAACTAATTTAATTGCTCGCGAACAATTGTACTTGGAACATTAAATTTTGATGGAAATATGATCTCTCATAGTACTGTGTTTAATCGTCTCATAGCAGAAACGCCTCTTTCGAAGCTCGAAGCTCGGGATCACTGTCACGGGGACGCGAAATGTGAAATTTCATTATACGGATCCGCCACTTTCTTGGAACCTAACTAATTTAATTGCTCGCGAACAATTGTACTTGGAACATTAAATTTTGATGGAAATATGATCTCTTAGTATGTTTAATCGTCTCATAGCAGAAACGCCTCTTTCGAAGCTCGGGGTCACTGTCACGGGGACGCGAAATGTGAAATTTCATTATACGGATCCGCCACTTTCTTGGAACCTAACTAATTTAATTGCTCGCGAACAATTGTACTTGGAACATTAAATTTTGATGGAAATATGATCTCTATAGTATGTTTAATCGTCTCATAGCAGAAACGCATCTTTCGAAGCTCGGGGATCACTGTCACGGGGACGCGAAATGTGAAATTTCATTATACGGATCCGCCACTTTCTTGGAACCTAACTAATTTAATTGCTCGCGAACAATTGTACTTGGAACATTAAATTTTGATAGAAATATGATCTCTATAGTGTGTTTAATCGTCTCATAGCAGAAACGCCTCTTTCGAAGCTCGGGGTCACTGTCACGGGGACGCGAAATGTGAAATTTCATTATACGGATCCGCCACTTTCTTGGAACCTAACTAATTTAATTGCTCGCGAACAATTGTACTTGGAACATTAAATTTTGATGGAAATATGATCTCTTAGTATGTTTAATCGTCTCATAGCAGAAACGCCTCTTTCGAAGCTCGGGGTCACTGTCACGGGGACGCGAAATGTGAAATTTCATTATACGGATCCGCCACTTTCTTGGAACCTAACTAATTTAATTGCTCGCGAACAATTGTACTTGGAACATTAAATTTTGATAGAAATATGATCTCTATGTGTGTTTAATCGTCTCATAGCAGAAACGCCATCTTTCGAAGCTCGGGGTCACTGTCACGGGGACGCGAAATGTGAAATTTCATTATACGGATCCGCCACTTTCTTGGAACCTAACTAATTTAATTGCTCGCGAACAATTGTACTTGGAACATTAAATTTTGATGGAAATATGATCTCTATGTGTGTTTAATCGTCTCATAGCAGAAACGCCTCTTTCGAAGCTCGGGGTCACTGTCACGGGGACGCGAAATGTGAAATTTCATTATACGGATCCGCCACTTTCTTGGAACCTAACTAATTTAATTGCTCGCGAACAATTGTACTTGGAACATTAAATTTTGATGGAAATATGATCTCTATGTGTGTTTAATCGTCTCATAGCAGAAACGCCTCTTTCGAAGCTCGGGGTCACTGTCACGGGGACGCGAAATGTGAAATTTCATTATACGGATCCGCCACTTTCTTGGAACCTAACTAATTTAATTGCTCGCGAACAATTGTACTTGGAACATTAAATTTTGATAGAAATATGATCTCTATAGTGTGTTTAATCGTCTCATAGCAGAAACGCATCTTTCGAAGCTCGGGGTCACTGTCACGGGGACGCGAAATGTGAAATTTCATTATACGGATCCGCCACTTTCTTGGAACCTAACTAATTTAATTGCTCGCGAACAATTGTACTTGGAACATTAAATTTTGATGGAAATATGATCTCTATAGTGTGTTTAATCGTCTCATAGCAGAAACGCATCTTTCGAAGCTCGGGGTCACTGTCACGGGGACGCGAAATGTGAAATTTCATTATACGGATCCGCCACTTTCTTGGAACCTAACTAATTTAATTGCTCGCGAACAATTGTACTTGGAACATTAAATTTTGATAGAAATATGATCTCTATAGTGTGTTTAATCGTCTCATAGCAGAAACGCATCTTTCGAAGCTCGGGGTCACTGTCACGGGGACGCGAAATGTGAAATTTCATTATACGGATCCGCCACTTTCTTGGAACCTAACTAATTTAATTGCTCGCGAAAAATTGTACTTGGAACATTAAATTTTGATGGAAATATGATCTCTTAGTGTGTTTAATCGTCTCATAGCAGAAAACGCATCTTTCGAAGCTCGGGGTCACTGTCACGGGGGACGCGAAATGTGAAATTTCATTATACGGATCCGCCACTTTCTCTGGAACCTAACTAATTTAATTGCTCGCGAACAATTGTACTTGGAACATTAAATTTTGATAGAAATATGATCTCTATGTGTGTTTAA